>NC_143070.1:27391000-27541166 GCF_052426305.1 Pelodiscus sinensis
ATGCAGGATCTTAGCAGAGATGTTAAAAACTGCTAGCATAAAAGTCTTTGGCATACATAGTATATCAGGATGGGTCAGCACTCATTCCCCTTGTCTCTGTCCTTAGCAAGGCTTCATCTGGGATAAGTAGCAAGACTGAAGACAAGATGGAGCCGCCCTCATGATGTTTGATATTCATTCCTGGTGTCTTCCAAGCTGGACCTAGTCACATGGTCAAGTGACCTGTTTCATATGCCAGCAGCCACTGTAACCTGGCTGCTTTGCAGCTTACCACATGCATTCCTCAGCTGTGTATTGGCCACCCGGAGAGCCACTGTCCTTGGATCCATACTGATTAGCATAGTCACTCATTGGACATTCTTTGCCCATGACAGGCAGTCCATACACAGCATCAACAGAGCCCATAGTCATAACTCCCCATACAAACTCCAAACAAGTACATGAATACCATACATAGAATCAACACAATATCAGCTTTCATTTGATATCTCACATGGCCCACTTTGTACCAAATTTGAAGCAAACAATTCCCCATGATCACAGAAAGTGATCTGTATGCTCACCTTAAAATCCAATAATGTAACAGGGGGCTGAAGAAAGGGTTGGAGTCTTGAGGAAGGATCTGGGATGCAGAAGCAGGCAGCTATCTGGCCAGGGGGAGGGTACAAGAAAAAAGGAGGGTGCCAGAGCAAGTTGGGGGTGCTGGCTGCCAGGGGAAAGGGAATTGAGGAGATTGGGAGGGAGTATCTGGGGAGGAAAGCAAATATTACCTGGATTTGGGCCCCCATGCAGCAACATCTGCAGCCACACTGTCCTGGTCACCCCGGAGGGAGGCTCTGCTGTTGCAGCAGCAGCCACAAAGACCAGGACCAGCCCCGGACACCAGAGGCACAACTGCTGCAACCAATGGCTGTGCATAGACTGGCAAGTTGATTTTGTGGAAAAACTTGCCACTTGTCTACACTGGCCATTTGAATTTCCGCAAGAACACTGACAATCTCATGTAAGATCATCAGTGTTCTTGCGGAAATACTGTTCTGCTCCCATTCGGGCAAAAGCACTCTTGTGAAAATGATTTGCGCAAGAGGGCCAGTGTAAACAACACAGTACTGTTTTCTGCAAAAAAGCCCCTATCGCGAAAATGGTGATCGGGGCTTTTTTTGCAGAAATGCGCGTCTAGATTGCCAATCTAGACACAATTTTCCGAAAATGCTTTTAATGGAAAAAATTCCATTAAAAGCATTTTCGGAAAATCATGCCAGTGTAGACATAGCCATTCAATCCAGGGCCAGAGATGCTACTGCTGCAGCCATGCAGAGGCACCCCTGACATGGCCATGTAGCCCTGGAGGCCAGCAGTGCAGTGGCAGCAGTGCCTCTAATGCCAGCCTCAGGTTGTGTGGCAAGGACTCAGCCTAGCGCTGCCTCCTCTCTAGAAGTTACACAACACAACGAAGGGGTGGGGCTAAGCTCCTTCCCCCTCAGCACATGCTCATTTGGAGGTGGGGCCTGGCATTACCTTGTGGACAGGATCAAAGCCTTAGGCAGGCTAGATTGTGCCATCAGAGAAAATTTTGCTCACCACCACTATAGGGTTTCTCAAATGTGTGGCTTCAATGACATGCAACAAGGCTTGAAATCTCGCAATAACATTTCCCAAAGTCAGAGCACTTGAAGGATTTCACTCTTGTGAGAGTTCTCTTATGGACAACAAACTGTGACCTCTGACTGCAGCATTTCCTACAGTCAGAACAGCTGAATGGTTTCTTGCATGTGGGTTTTCCTATGTCTAACCAGTTGCAACCTCTGACTGAAGCATTTCCCACAGTCAGAGCAGCTGAAGGGTTTCTCTCCTGTGTGAGCTCTCCTATGACTAACAAGGTGTGACCTCTGACTGAAGCATTTCCCACAATCAGAGCAGCTGAATGGTTTCTCTCCTGTGTGAGCTCTCCTATGTCTAACAAAGTATGACCTGTCACTGAAGCATTTCCCACAGTCAGAGCAGCTGAAGGGTTTCTCCCCTGTGTGGGTTCTCTTATGGATAACAAGGTATGACCTCTGACTGAAGCTTTTCCCACAGTCAGAGCATCTGAAGGGTTTCTCTCCTGTGTGGGCTCTGCTATGGATAACAAGGTATGACCGCCGACTGAAGCTTTTCCCACAGTCAGAGCAGCTGAAGGGTTTCTCTCCCGTGTGAACTCTCCTATGGCTAACAAGGGTTGAGGTCTGACTGAAGTTTTTCCCACAATCAGAGCAGCTGAAGGGTTTCTCCCCTGTGTGGGCTCTCCTATGGATAACAAGGGTTGAGGACTGACTGAAGTTTTTCCCACAGTCAGAGCAGCTGAAGGGTTTCTCTCCCGTGTGAACTCTCTTATGGATAACAAGCTGTGACCAGTCACTGAATCTTTTCCCACAGTCAGAGCAACTGAAGGGTTTCTCTCCTGTGTGGGCTCTCCTATGGATAACAAGGTATGACCGCCGACTGAAGCTTTTCCCACAGTCAAAGCAGCTGAAGGGTTTCTCTCCCGTGTGAACTCTCCTATGGATAACAAGCTGTGACCGGTTATTGAATCTTTTCCCACAGTCAGAGCAGCTGAAGGGTTTCTCTCCTGTGTGGACTCTAATATGATTAACAAGGTGTGACCTCCGACTGAAGCTTTTCCCACAGTCAAAGCAGCTGAAGGGTTTCTCTCCTGTGTGGGCTCTCCTATGGATAACAAGGTATGACCTGTAACTGAAGCTTTTCCCACAGTCAAAGCAGCTGATGGGTTTCTCTCCCGTGTGAACTCTCCTATGGATAATAAGCTGTGACCGGTTATTGAATCTTTTCCCACAGTCAAAGCAGCTGAAGGGTTTCTCTCCCGTGTGAACTCTCCTATGGATAACAAGCTGTGACCTCCGACTGAAGCTTTTCCCACACTCAGAGCAGCTGAAAGGTTTCTCCCCTGTATGAGCTCTCCTATGGATAACAAGGGTTGAGGTCTGACTGAAGCTTTTCTCACAGTCAGAGCAGCTGAAGGGTTTCTCTCCTGTGTGGGCTCTCCTATGGATAACAAGCTGTGACCTGTCACTGAACCTTTTCCCACAGTCACAGGAGCTGAAAGGTTTCTCTTGTGTGTGGGTTCTCCTATGCGTAACGAGGTGTGACCGCCGACTAAGGCTTTTCCCACAGTCAGAGCAGCTGAAGTGTTTCTCTCCTGTGTGGACTCTCCTATGTCTAACAAGGCCTGACCTGTGACTGAAGCTTTTCCCACAGTCAGAGCAGCTGAAGGGTTTCTCTCCCGTGTGAACTCTCCTATGGCTAACAAGGGTTGAGGTCTGACTGAAGCTTTTCCCACAGTCAGAGCAGCTGAAGGGTTTCTCTCCTGTGTGGACTCTCCTATGTCTAACAAGGGTTGAGGTCTGACTGAAGCTTTTGCCACAGTCAGAGCAGCTGAAGGGTTTCTCTCCCGTGTGAACTCTCCTATGGATAACAAGCTGTGACAGGTCATTGAATCTTTTCCCACAGTCAGAGCAGCTGAAGTGTTTCTCTCCTGTGTGGTCTCTCCTATGTCTAACAAGGCCTGACCTGTGACTGAAGCTTTTCCCACAGTCAGAGCAGCTGAAGGGTTTCTCCCCTGTGCAGGCTCTCTTATGGATAACAAGGTTTGAGTTCTTTCTGAAGTTTTTTCCACAGTCAGAGCAGCTGAAGGGTTTCTCTCCTGTTTGGGCTCTTTCATGTTTAACAGGAGTTGTACTGTCACTGCAAGCACAAGGTGAATGTTGATGGGGGATTTTCTTTTGAACAGTTTCTGTGTTTGTTTTCAACCTTCTGATCCTCTGACTGGATTTATCCTGTCCTGCTCCTGGACGGTTTCCCTGCTGCCATTGTAGACTACGCTGACTCTCACAAGTCTCTCCTTGCTCAGGACTCTGAGAAACATGCCCTTCACATCTTTCCACTAATAGCCCAAATGGAGCCATTTGCTCAGGTCCTTCCTCCTGAAGACTCCTCTCACTGTTCTCATTGAGCATCCCATCACCTGCTGGGATGAAGAGAGAAACCACACAGGAGTAATTCCCTGAACTGAGCTGAAAGAAAAATTCTGAATGGTGAACAGAAAATGGGGGACAAACCCAAAGAACAGCTGGAAATATTCAATAATCATGAGCTGAGTTCACCCTGCTCCCCAATCACTCTTTCCCCATCCGGCACTCTCAGACTGGAGTTGAGACAGGCTGAAGGGCCAGTCAGACTTGATGAAAACACAGAAGCAACATCTGCTATGCAAACACAGAAATTGGTTTGAGTCAGATTAGCTGATATCTCACCTGTGTGGGTGTCACTGATGATCTCCCCTTCCTCACAGCCTTGGAGATCCGGGATCTGCAGCTCTTCCCTTCGCTCCACCCAGGAGAGCACATGAGCTTTGGAGACTTGAAATCCTATTTCGAGAGCAATTAACCAAGTGCTAATCTTGTTCATTAAGGTCTGTCCCATTCCTGCTTCTAAAGCCAGGATCTGAGTCTCCTACCCAGAGAGGCTCCTTCCCAACCTTCCAGAGACTGGTCTCTGGCTGGTACAAGATCCCAGGACACACTAATTCCATCCTGCCCCTGTACCACTACCATGTTGGGAATAGCCCAGAAGACTCCCATGGGGAACTGAGCGCTCTGCTGCACTCTTACAGGATACAACTCAGTCTCCTTTAGGGCCTGTTCCATACTTGGGCAGGACAGGAACACACTGATCATAAGGAGAGAGCTCTAGGACTTCCAGGACTGACAGATGCCCCTAGCCAGGACTCATATTTGAGCTGACATGTCAGGTCTCTAGGGCTGGGAGGGAAAGGATCCAGCACAGCTCTAGAGCCCTATGGGCTCTGCCCACAAAGCTCTTGACTGGGGGATGGAATTGCCCTGCTCTTGGGCTCAGATGCTCTACTTGAGCCAGAAGGAGGCAGGGGAATTGTCTGATCAGGAAAATGAATCCTTGGCTGGCCACTTCAGGCCCTGCCTATGCTCCACACTCCTGATACTGACTGACTGTGCCTGGGTAGGCCCTGTTAGCTGTCCACAACAGCTGTCAGTCCTGCAGACAGCCAGGGCAGTGCTGGCCTGTTTCTGTGGCCAGCCAAAGTGGAGACAGGCTGGGCTGCTTCTCTGCTGCTCATAGATGCTCCTGCAGCTCAGCTCCCCTTCTGCAGCCTTGGTTCGACTCTGCCAGCAGCAGCAGCCCTCCTCTTGTGGCCAGTCGAGCCTGCCATTTGGTGCCCCTCTGGCTTACACAGAATCTACCAGAGGCAGGGAAGGACTCTGAGTTGGCACCTTCCTTCCAGGGGCTCAGCACAATAGCACAAGGGGACCCTGCAGACACTAAGAGCAGCTGCACCCAGTCCCACAACTCTGGTACCTGCCTGGGCCCTTCCACTGACACCGCTGGCCAATGCACAAAATGGGCAAGATGGTGGGAACCACAATGAGACCTTGGCTGTGGGAAGAGCAGCACCACTATTATGTCACTGAACCTCCTCTCACACAGGACCCAGGATTACTGGGGCAGATATTGCTGATATTGGGGGTTTGGGCAATAAAGGACCCTGAACCAAACACAACCCAGCTGCTCCAGAGCACACCCAGCTTTTGTTACACAAGGGGACAGGAATCCTCACCCAGCCAGCTCACAGCTTCGTAATTCTCCTGCATCACATCCCTGTAGAGGGCTCTCTGGCCCGGGTCCAGCAGAGCCCATTCCTCCTCAGAAAAATACACAGCCACCTCCTCAAAGTTCACTGGCTCCACCACGGCCATTTCCTGTCCCTGGCTCTGCAGGCCAGGGGCTGAGCTGGAGTCAGACATGGGTGTTCTGCAGCCTGGCAGGGGGAGAAGGGGAATTGGAGACATTTCAAAAAGGGTTTTAATCCTTTCCACACCCCAATTCTGTCCAGACTCTGTCCCCGATGTAAAACATGCTGGACTCTACGCTGAGTCTAGATATTCCATAAACACCACACACAAGTTAGATCCAAAAGCTATATTGATTTCTCTCAATACCTGGCTTCAGTTACATTACCTTGCCTGCAACAATGGGATTCAGTTCTCAGCACCCAGTGTTTCTGCTAACAAGCCACATATTCATCTGCCTGAACATGGACATAGGTTAAATTTAATTTGGGCTGTAGTATTTATAATCCTTAGTCTTCATGCATTGATTTGCAGCCCAAACTTTGGTTCTCTCATCTGACAGACTTTATAAACTCTCTCCACAACAGACAGGAAGTGAAGTTAATATGAGTATTCAGATACATATTATTAAACACGTGTGCTGAGCGTTTGCAGGATAAAACCTTAAAATTCAGATTCATGGCAACAGAAACTATCCTTAGCCATGCAGTCTGTCCCCTCTGCTGCACAAGCGATTACACTTAGCCCAGCTACCCAGGCTCAAAGTTTGTTCCCCCACAGCATGTTTTCTAGAAAGTCGCCCAGTGTTGATTTGAAGACATCAAGAGATGGAAAACCCACCAGTTCTTTGCTCATTTGTTTCAGCAGCTAATCCTCTTACCCATCAAATATTTGTGCCTCCTCTCTAGCCTGAAATTCTCCAGCTGCAGCTTTCAGTTATTGACTCTCACTGAACTATATCCACTAGACCAGGGGTGGGCAATTCATTTTGATGGTGGGGGAGCGGAGGAGGGAACTCCAAGATTTTGGAAAGTGGTGGAGGGCTGCACTCTTCCAAGACATTAAGCAAGAGATACAGGGTATAGGATGGACACTGGAAGAAGAAGGGAGTTTTGGGTGAGGGTTTGGGATGCAGGAGGGAAAGAAGAGTCTGGGAAGGACTTTGGGTGAAGGAGGCAGGTGTGATCTGGGACACTGTATTAGCCAACTACTCATGAGATATTTAAAGAAAAGTTAATTTAGAGAGTGGCTGAGTGGGCAAATAAGGGGGTGAGGGTTTCTGACCATGAATAGCTTCTTGCATACTTGAATACAGGAAGAGAACTAAGAGTTTGGATATGTGAAGTGGGAGGGGCCGAGAATTAGGAGGGAAAGGCAGAGGTAGGGGTGCCAGAGGCAAGCTTTGGCCAGGAGACTTACCTGAGTGACTCCCGACCAGCAGCCAAGCACCTCTCTGAGGCAGGCAGGGAGCCTGTCCAATCCTCGCACAGACTGCGGGGCCATGTGGGTGTGTGAATAACTATGAGCCAGATGGGAGAGGCACAGTGCTTCCTTTCTGGCCAGAGACCAGCCAATGAGATTTTCCTGGGGGTGGAAGCAGTGCCTGTAGCCTTCCTGTTTCACCTTTGCTTTTAGTGGCTTGCAGGTGGGAAGTGGCAAGCACGGAACTAGCCCATTTCTCAACAAGCATCAGTGAGCCAGATCCGATGGCCTGGCTAGCTAGATCCGGCCCATGGGCTGTATTTTGCCCAGGCCTGCACTAGACCAAAGAGCCCTTGGGGATCCAGCAATTTCTCACCATGAACAAACTGATACCTTGGAAGCCAGACAGCTCCCAGCTTTTCAGCCTATATATTGTTTGAAACTTACTGAGCAGTGAAATCTGAGCCTGAAGGTGCTGTCCGTTGTGTGCTTTAGCTTCACCCCTTTAGCATCACACCTCATAGATCAGTGTTCCGCAAAGTGTCTGCAGGTCCCCGTGCAGCGCCCCTGGGTCTCCTCACTGATCAGTGGGTGAGATTTAGGGCTGTGTGCACCGTGGTCGCTGGATCTGGTTGGTAACTTCAATGACAATCCCATGAAGATGTGTTCACAGGAATTTTCTCATCATTTAAAGAATTTCCACCAGCAAACTCACCCTGTCTGAAAGCTCCCAGGGATTTTCCTCTTGCTTTCTCCAACGCAGAGGGCAGAGTGTCTGGTGGGGAAGGGATAAGAGAGGTGAGATTCCAGGCTCTCCTCTTTATAACAATGTCCCCACGCTGAACTCTGCATTTCACTTGTATCAGAGACCAGACAGAGACACACTCAAGTGTTTAGTATGAAAAGGTCTGAAACTTTCCATGTCCTCTCTAGCTTGGGCACCTCCCAGCAATGGAGCCAACATCTCTGCAGCCTCATCCCCGCCCCAGGAGACACAAACTGAAAGTGAGATTTACTTTTCCCTCCTCATCCCCTCCCACCTGGTTTCTCTCAGTCACTAACCACCTCTTGTCATAACCTAGAGCTGCGCTGGGGGAAGACGTTGCCATGACATTAACTTTACCTTTAAACACCTTTAAAATGCAGGGAGCACAAACATACAACTCGAGTGGGCCGGGCGAAGTGCAGGGGGGTCTGCCGCCTCCTGAGCCTGCTCTGCGCCTCCCAGGTGAATAAGGGATTAAAATAAATGTTGAAGCAAATAAAAAAGGCCCCTTGCCAGTGCCACTCTCTGACTCGTGCCTCATCCCCCTGGGGAAGCTGCTTTAAGCCCCCTGCCCTGCACTCTCTTTCCCTGATGCCCACCCCCTCACCATCCTCTGCCCCCACATTCCCCTCATGCCCCTGTTCCCTCACACATGCCTTCCTCCATCCCTGCCTTCCTCACGCCCACCCCTCCTTTCGAGCTTTCTCCCAGCACCTCCCCCTCCCCCTTTAGCCACCAATGCCCTTACCCTCTCCTCTCCTAGCATCACCCTGTCTCCCTCCCACTGACACCTCCCTCCTGCCCTTTTCCTCAGTGTCTTCACTTAGCCCCCTGGCATTTGTCTCACCTCCTCTTTCTCCTCCTGACCTGCCCCTCCTCCCCTCAGCTCGAGCCCCTTCCTCTGCCATCCACCTTCTCCCTTCCAGTGTGCAGGGCGGCCCGGCCCAGGCTCCAGGCCACGTGCCAAACCAAGCAGTGAAACGCTGGGCCGCGCGGTTTTAAAGTCCTGGGCTGTGGCATCACACGCACCTTCGGCCCTACGTGGCCTGCACTGGCCGGCACCGGGGAATTTCAGAAGTGCGGGGCTGCGGCCACAATCCTCCCCTTTCAAAAGGGAACTTCCCTTTCCTCCTCCAGCAGCCGCTGTTAATCCCCCTGCCCCCCACGCTGGGGCTTTGCTCTCGGTGTTGCAGAGTTTACCTGGTGCCCCACCTCCCACCAGACCTGAGTCTGCCCAGACCCCACCCTAGCCCTGCCCCCTGCATCTACCCCACCCCCGCCAAGTCCATGTGAAGCCACCTCTGCTGCGGAGCCACGTCCCCCTCGGGGCACTCACAGCGCGCGGGCAGAGAGACGGGCAAGGGCTGCGCCAGAACCACTGCACATGTTCAGTGCCTGGGCAGGAGCCCACAGTGGCACCACCTCTCAGGTGAGCATTCCCCACCCCCTTCCGCGCACCACCCCGGGACCAACCAGATGCGCTGGGCAGAAGCTGGGACTGGCCCACGTGGGCATCCCTTGGCCCTGCCCCCGCAACAAAGGGCCAGTCCCAGCACCCCATGCACGCACCCGCCGCAGCCTCCCCCCACCCCACCTGCGAGCCGGCCCGGGCTCCGAGAAGCGGAAGTAGCCTCTGGCCGGGGCGTACAGATAGTTCGGAATAATTACGTAGTTCGAACTATCTAGCCCGTGCCACGTGTAGCCGCGCGGCACGGGGTTCGAACAAGCCGGCTTTTAAAAATGGCGGAGCCGGCTTTATGCTAATGAAGCCTGGGAAATTCAAATCCCGGGCTTCATTATCAAGTTCGGTATGCATACATTACCCCCCTAGTTCGAACTAGGGGGGTAGTGTAGACATACCCTGAGGGGTTAAACTCTGATGCAGCAACTGGCACTAGATGAGGTTGCTGGACTGGATGCTGTGTGGGGCCCTGAGCGCCTTCACTCCACCCATAGCAGGGTTTCAGGAAGCACAGGTCTATGCCAGGAAGAACTGGGATTCAACTGGATTGTAGCAAGAGTTCAAACTGGTTAACTGATGAGCTAATGTTTATCGGTGCCAATTACTGGTTAAACTCCCCACTGCCCCTGAAGTGCCCACTTGCCTCTGGCAGCTAACGTCAGTCTGCAGCTGCTGGGAGTTCCCATTGGCCAGCAGTTCTTGTGGCCACCCCGGCAGACCTCGCAAGAAATCCCTGGCCCCAGGAGAGCCCATTTCCACTACCAACCTTGCCTGTCAGCAGATTAAAAAATACTGTCACTGGTAAAATTGTAATCGGTTACATGATTAGTATTGTTAACCACCTGCATCATTCTTTATGAAGGTGCCACCACCGATCTGTCCCCCATGCTCGTAGGTGTCCTACTGCATCCGCAATCTCCTCCTGTGTATTTTTCTATGGACAAAGCCATGTCCAGGGCTGACTCCTTGCTGAACAGGGGCAGAGCTCCACAAAACTGGGACTCTCTTAAAGGCAGACAAATAGGCTCCCAATCTAATGTGGTTTGCCCTCGTGCTTATTTCTGTTTCTTCAGGAAAAATTGGAGACTCATTTGAAGACTCTGAGGGAGGAGAGAGAAAAGCTGCTGAGAAGGAAAACAGCAGAAGGGAAAAGCCAGGAGCATCTGGTAAGAGCTTGTGGCTATGGATCAGCAGGGACTGGCAGTGGGAGGGCTGTGTTAGGAGGCAGACTCCTGTGTGGCCTTGTTGAGGTTGGGCTTGTTTGTGTTTCTCCTGGATCATGAATTGCTGGCTGAGATCCATGTGTAGAAAGGCCTTGAGCATCCGTGTCTGTGCATGAGTTAATATCTATCCTTTGTGGCTTTCCCAGACATCTTCCCCAAGTGAGCTGAATGTGCCCCTGCAGGACTGTCTGCTCACTTGGTGCATTTATCTGTTTGCTGCTTCTTCCTCCGTGGGTATCTGTGTCGGTCTGGTGCTGATTCCTGCCTCCTGGTGCTCTGGATATGAATTCCCAGAGCCCATGAATAACAAAAGATGCTGCCCATGACAGACATGGGAACATCCCTTTAGGTATGTCTACACTACAGCACTAATTCGAACTAAGCTAATTCGAATTAGCGCATCTAGACTTAAAAACTAGTTCGAATTAGTGTTTTGCGAATTCAAATTAGCATATCCACACTGAGTGGACCCTGAACTGAGGTTAAGGAGGGCCAGAAACAGTGCCGCTAGGCATCAGATTAGGACTTAGAGTATGGAGCTGCTGTCTCAGGCTAGCCGAGGGCTGTGCTTAAAGGGACCAGACCCCCACCCCGGACAGATAGTTCTCAGGGGCTCCCCGCTTGCAAAGCAGTCCTGGCTTGGAGTGCCCTGAGTGCCCACACTCGGCACATCACAGCACTCGGCCATCAGACCGGCTGCACTTGCTGCAGGCTGCCATCCGGAAAGGGGGTCAATCGAGGGGCTTCAGGAGAGCTTCCACCCCGAGGAGCCCGCAGAGCCAGCCGAGTCCTCCCCATCGGGGGCTCGTACCCCATTCCTCCCTCACCTCCTTCCACTTACCCCTCCCTAGCCCCCCTTCCTGATGTACAAAATAAAGGACACGTGTGTTCAGAAATAGAAACTCTTTATTGAACAAAACTCGGGGAGACTGGGAAAAGGAGGTGGGAGAGGGGAAGAGAGAGGGTGGGAGTGGGGAGGGCAACTACAATATCAGGGGTTTGGAACAGGTCCCATATAAAGAGAGGCTAAAGAGACTGGGACTTCTCAGCTTAGAAAAGAGGAGACTGAGGGGGGATATGATAGAGGTCTATAAAAGCATGAGTGGTGTGGAGAGGGTGCATAAAGAAAAGTTCTTCATTAGTTCCCATAATAGAAGGACTAGAGGACACCAAATGAAATGAATGGGTAGCAGGCTTCAAACTAACAACAGAAAGTTCTTCACAAAGCAAATAGTCAACCTGTGGAACTCCTTGCTGCAGGAGGCTGTGAAGGCTAGAACTAGAACAGAGTTTAAAGAGAAGTGAGATAAAGTCATGGAGGTTGGGTCCATGGAGTGCTATTAGCCAGGGGGTAGGAATGGTGTCCCTGGCCTCTGTTTGTGGAAGGCTGGAGATGGATGGGACAAGACAAATGGCTTGGTCATTGTTTTCGGTCCATCCCCTCCAAGGTACCTAGTGTTGGCTGCTGTTGACAGACAGGCTACTGGGCTAGATGGACCTTTGGTCTGACACAGTATGGCCCTTCTAAGCTCAGGGCTCAGGGTCGGGGGCCTCAGTGGACTACCTTGATTTTCATGCCAGCCTGCTCCTGGGTGGCCAGGCTGGCAGCTATCCTGCCCTAGACGGCCACTTTCCTGTGTCTAGTGCGGAGGTCGTGGATGAGGTCCACGATGTCCGCACTAGACCAGGCGGGTGCCCGTCTCTTGCAGACCTGGGCAGGCTCCTGGGAGCTGCCAGCCTGGTCCCGGGAAGAGGCGGAGGGCTGGGTGGCAGCGGGTGGCTGGCTCGAGCCATGCCAGGTGCAGTGTCTGCTGGCTGGATGCTGGCAGGCTTGCATCTGGCACGGGCACTGTAGCCAGCCCGTGCCCCTTTAAGGGCTCCGGAGATCTGTGTTCAGTTCTCTGCAAGTGGGGGGTTTGAAGCTTTCATTTAAAAATTTCCTCTGTCCTGTTGCTTCTGCGCTGTGGTGTTATCCCTTTTGTCTGCCATGCAAAAGGTCTGTGTCAAACCCAGGTGGCAAGAGCCCCCCCCCCCCTTTCTCCATTCAATTCTTTCTCTGCTCCCTCAGGCCCACTCCTGTCTCTCACACCCCCAGATGTTTTGCCTTCTGCCCCGGTGTGTACCCTTCCCTGGCACTATAATACCATGGGAAGTGATCCTTTGCCAGCTTCTTAACTAGTAGCTCATTTAGGGCATGTTTACACAGCAGGGCAAAAGTCAAACTAAAATACACAACTTCAGCTACTTATTTGTGTAGCTGAAGTTGAAATAGCTTAATTTGTCTTTTGGTGCTATGGATAGCAGGTAGTGGAAGGAAGAGAACTATCCCTTTGACTTCCCTTACTCTTCATGAAATGGGGGTTACTGGAGTCAGAGTAGGAAGTCTGCCAACTTGTACTTAATTTGAAATAACAGCTTGCTGTGTAGACAGGCACTTTATTTCCAAACAACACTCCAATGTAGACATGCTCTTATTGTCCCATCACAGAGCTGATGCCAAAGTACAGGAAGTTTCAGAATGCTGAAGGGAGACAATCAGATACTGAGGAGGGCCTCCCCCCCCCCCCTTCTTTCTTTGGGGAATTTGATTCTGCTCTCCTATGAGGCTGGAAATGTCAGTTAGTGTCCTCCCTCCTGGGTTCTACTAGAGAAATCAGAGACTTTTCCTACCTGAGAGCTGGAGAAAGCTAAAACTGAATTGCCTTATATACAGAGAATGTAACTGAAGGGAGGGCATTGTCTAGCATGGGGCTTGAACCTATGACTTTGAAATTAAGAGTCACATACTCTACCAACTGAGCTAGCCACTCTGTGTACAGTGTCCCTCCCACAATACCCTGTCACAGGATAGAGGATCAGCGTGTTCTCAAATGCTTGATTCAAGGCTCTGTCCTGTCCCCAATGGGGTGCTCTGGTCTGTGTGGAGAGGCCTACGCACACTTTTACCACAAGAATGGCCCCATTTCAGTCTCTCAGGTAACAGGAGAAGAGGCCGTAGAAGCAAGGGAAGGTCCTCTGAGTGAAACCAGGCAGAAACGTCATGTCTCACATTCTGCAGCAACCCTTTCTGCTCTGGCAGGCACTGCCCCTTCTCGCACTGGCCTGGGCCTGGCATCCCTCCCCTCCCAGCACCACAGAAAGCCCCTTGGAGTGAGCCTGGAAAAGCTAGAGTTCCCCAGGCCTGTTGCCCCCGAGAGGCTTGTGCCTTGGCCTCCTCTGCCCACGGCGGCCGGTTCTCCTAGCTGCCCCCTGTGCGCTGCTGGCCAAAGGAGGCAGCAAGGCAGGAGTGGGGCGAAGAAGCAAGGCCCACTGAGGCCGACAGCTCAGGCTTAAGCCTCCAGCCCCAGCACAAAACCTTTAGCCCGGCCTCTGTTGCTCCCTTCTCAGAGGGGAGGAAGAAGCCCTGGTTGCCTCAGGCTGGGGGCGGCAACAGGAGGCCTCCTCTCAGACTTAGCACCATTAGGCAAAGTGTTTGTCTTGTGAGGGCAGCGGACTGGACTTGAGGATATCTTGGGGTCCTTTTCAGTTCTAATATTGCATAACTATGATTGGGGAAGTTTCCCAAGGGGCTTTGGTCCATTGCACAGTGGGGCCAGACTTCATTTTTAGATAATATATTTCAAACACAAATGTTTCAGAATTGTCTTTATTTATGGGAAGAGCAGGGAAACTGTTTTGGGTCAGGGGTCACTGAACCCCAGAAAAATCAATCGGGGACCACACAAGTGAGATGCAAAAAACCCCCAAAGCCTCCTAGCCCCCCCAAATCCCACTGCTGTGGCCACAACTGAGACACCTTCCTCTCCTGGCACTCCAGCCCCATGCGGGGAGGGTAGGTAGGACTGAGGTTCAAGGGCTCAGGCCAGAATAATTTTTCTGGCGTTCCAGGGTTAGTGGAATTTGTGGGCCCCTCTACACTCCGAGGTGGGGCCAAAAATGAGGGATCCAGTGTGCGAGACAGGGCTGCCAGTCAGTGAGATAGAGATGGGGTACACAATCGGGGTGGAAAATAGGCTACAGGAGCATGCTGGGGGTAGGTGTCCGGACAGGAGGAGGGTCCTCGTGGGGCCCTGGGCAATGTACTCGTCAAAGTTTGAGCAGGGGGACATGGTATTCATGGGGATTTGGGGTCTGGATGGGGGGGTAGGGTACTTGTGGAGGTTTGGGCAGGGACAGGGTACTCATGGGGGTTTGGGTAGGGAGGGCAGGGTACTCATGGTGGTTTGGGTTCTGGACGAGGGGCAGGGTACTTGTGGGGTTCTTGGCAAGGGGGCAGGGTACTCGTGGGGGTCTGGATGGGGAAAAAGACAGCTAAGCTGGTACCTGGGGGTCCGGTAACCAAGTCCAGGGTCTCAGAGAGCAAGTGTGCCACTTATTCCCTGTGCTGCTTCCTGACTTTGAGCTAGCAGCTGTTTGAAATTCTGCCCCCATTCCAGCCTTTATTCAATGAATATTCAAGGAGCAGAGCTCCCCCGCAGCCCCAATTGTCCGGGGGAAATTAGCACCTTTTCAAAGTCAGCTCCAAATTTGCACCTTTTCTAAGTGGCTCTCTGAAGCATCTATAGCCCCAGGAGGAGAGAGGGACACAGACCTCAGGAAGTCACCAAGTAAAAGATAAAATTTGGGTGAGGTAACACCAGCCAGGCTCTTTCTTGGGGGGGGAGGGGGAGAGGAACTGGGTCATCTCGTGCCCCTCCTGGAATTTCTTCACGCCCCCACATGGGGGCACATACCCCAGTTTGGGAACCTATGTTCTAAGTCTCTTCCAGCTCTATGGTTCTACAATTCTGTCTCAGAATCTTCCAGCATCAACACAGAGTAGAAAATAAGTTTTCATTTGACATCTCACATGGCCCCTTTGTACAGACTGTAGGGTGGGAATTCTGCCCCCATTAGTACCTTTTCAAAGTGGTCTGTCTGATCTCCTTAAAATCCAGTAACATGACAACAAGTGAGACCCCCAAATCCATATTCATTACTCTCAACACCTGGTTTGAGTTTCAACTTTACTGCATCTGCAACAATGGAATTCAGTTCTCAGTGCCCAGTGTTTCTGATTTTTTTTTTTTTTTTTTTTTTTTTTTTTTTTTTTTTTTTTTAAAAGCTGCAGATTCACTTGCCTGAATATGGGTTTAGGTACAAGAGTTCTGATGCCAACTCAGGAAATCTATCATCTTGATACCAGAAGATCCAAAAGAATAAAATTCCGCAGGAAATGCAAGTACAAAAGTGTAGCATGAAACACTGCAGTACAGATAGGAAATACTACGATGGGACATGGACCAAGGGATGCAGAAACTGCAAGCACAGAATACCCTCTGGGACCCCTGACTTTTTGCACAATGGTACCGTGACCAGCTCCATGCACATAGATCATGCAGTCAGTGGTGAACACCCCCAGACACACACACACACACACCCCTTCTACACAGGTGAGGTGCCAGATCGACCTGCCCCTCTCTGACTGGCCTGAGGACACTCCCTTCTCCTGGCACCCAGCGTCACATCTCCCTGGGGCAGTGAAGAGCCAAAATCCCAATAATATATATGTAAAATCTTGACCACACTGTCTGTTAAGAATCTTTCACATATGACCAAACTGGAGGGGCCAAACAATGGACAACACATGGCTAAAGAAAAGTTGAGGTAAACAAACAAGGTTGATTCTTCCTTACCAGGCATAAACAAGCCAAGACTGTACAATCCCAGGAGGAGAGCAGTAATTCAGGACTCATCACGAGTTTTGGCACATAACTCACAGAGAGGAGTCTCAAAGTCTGCTCCCTGGTAGAGGAAAAGATAACAGTACATCCTCCCCAAACGCCAACCAGGGTTCAGGGAGAAGGCTAACAAGTCAACATGAGTTATGTCATCCGTCCCTCACAGATGCCAAGCCGAGCTCAAGGGGACACGTTGATAAACTACACACACAGTTGTCATTGCGGTGTTGTTTACTGTTCTCTGTACTTTAAGACCATCTAGGAACGTACCTGCAGGCAAACATGTCCGCAAAGTGCCACCCGTCATTCCCACGGACCTGAAATCTGGACTTAACTTATACATTGCAAGAGGAGGATTTTGAGGGCTAAGACCTGTGTAATAGCAACATGTAACCCAGAGCAGAGCGGAACACTCATCTAACCTTTCAGATAATCGGTTTCATGCCGTTGGGACCGATCCAGGTGCTTGGGATCTCCCGCCCCATCGCTTCTCTCCGCTCATTGGCACCCTCTGTAATCTATTGGAATCCATGGCTGGGCAGCATCTCACTGAGCCTGAAATGCCAAGTGACCCCCCCACGCCCAGCACTGGGCATAACAAACCCTCCTGCTGGCATCCACACAGCATCAAACTTCTGTTCCTTCAGGAAGCGCAGGAGCCAGACCACCCGCAGGAGAAGAGGGAAGGGAGGGGGCAGCAAGGAGGGGGAGGGAAATGTCAGATGGGGCAGCAGAGGGAACAAGTCACTGGCTCCTTCCCCCCCACCTGCTTTGTTACACACACTGCAAATACCCCCCCTTAGTTTTATCTTGGGTGTCGGTGTCACATGATTTCCCCACCCCCACACGCAGCCCCTGGTTTGGGTCCCAGAGAAAAACCTCCCCCACTGCCCACAAGCGATTTATCAGCCCCCCCCTCCCCACACGTCACTAGCTCCGCCCACACTGCCCCCCGTCACCTCGCGCCTCCCCTCAGGTCCCCATCAAGCGCTTCCCGAAGCAGCGAGTAACGGCACTAACAGCTCCCTCAGAATTCGCGCCTTTCTGCGCGCGGCGCATGCGCGGTGACAGCGGGAAAGCCGCTGCCGCCTTCTGTTCGCGCGCGGGCTCCGCCCAGGAGCCAATCGCAGCGGGGCGGGCGGGGCCTGAGCAGGGGCAGGGAGAGACTGACAAAGGCGGGACGCGCTGAAAACCCGGCCGGGGCGCTGCGGATGGGAGGGGTGCGGGGTTAGAGCGCGCGTGCGCAGTAGGTTAGTCACTCCGGTTCCGATCCACCGCCAGGGCTTAGTTCAAACCCGGAGATGCCCGGTCAGGCCCCGCCCCGGGTGGCTGGGTCCCTGGGATTCTCCGGCCCTAGAGCCAGGCCGGGCCGCGGCGGGTTCACAGGGGCTGCAGATCAAACCTGCCCCGCGCCCCGCCCCCGGCCAGGCGGTTACAGCTGAGCCCGGCCCGGGTAGTCCAACCCCGCTGGGCGGGGCCGTGGCCAGGCAGCTCCCGGTCTGAGCTAAACCCTGGCGCGTGTCTTGGACCGGAGTCACTGACGCGCTGCGCACGCGCGGTCTGACTCCTCCCTCCATTCCGTGTCTTCCTGGCCGGTTTTTCAGCTCGACCTCCCCCCCATCAGTCCCCCGTCCCTGATCAGGCCCCGCCCACCCCTCTGCGAACGCCGGAGCGTCTGACCCTGCGCATGCGCCGCACGCTCTGAGGCGCGAGTTCTGACGGAGCCCTGGCTACTTGGCTACTCGCCGCGGGGAGGGGCGCGGAGGAGCCGAGGAGAGGGCGGGAGGGGGGCGCGGAAGAAACCAAAGGACCCAGCGGACATGGGGGGGGGGGGTGTCTGGTGTTTGTGACGCTGCATCAAACTCTCGCCCCTGCCAATCTCCCGCCGGGCTCAGCGCAGATCCCGCCCCCGCGCGACCGGCTCTTGGAAATCCCCCCCCCATGTTCTTCTGCCCCCTTACTCCGGGTTCCCGCGCAGAGCGCTGCGGCCCACGTGGCTCCGGCCCCGTGTAACAGGCCGAGCCCCCGGCACCGGGATCAGCTGATTCCCAGCCCAGCTGGTGCCGCGGGGCGCTGCCCTGGAGATCTAAGGGCCCGCGTGGCTCCGTGCAAAGGGCGGGGGGGGGGCCGCTCACCTGCTGCTGGACCTGCCGGGCGCCCCAGAGACCCACCTGTGCATAGCCCCGCCCCCTTACCGCGTCACAATGGCTCAGCTGATGCTCCTTTCCCCTGCCAGGAGACCCCGCCCCTCCGCTCGCCGCCTCCCTCTGCCCGGGAAAGGGGGCGGGGCCACGGCCGCTGCCCCCTTGAGTCCCGAGCGCAGCACCGCGGGCGGGGCAGGTAGCGAAGGGACCCGGCTTGCAAACGGGAGTCCGACGCCAGCGCGGGAGAAGCGGCCGCCAGGTCCCATTTCCTCCCCGCTCCAGCTCAGGACACAAAGGGGCGAGTCGCTCCGGGGAGGGAAAGCCCAGCGGGACCCCCGAGGAGCGAGCGAGCGGCTCGGAGCCTGAGCTCAGACACGGGACCGCCCCCCCCTCCCCGCAGGGACTCATGGCGGCTGCGAGCCCGCTGAGCAGCCTGCGGGAGGAGGTGACTTGCCCCGTCTGCCTGCGCTTCTTTAAGGATCCCGTGTCCTTGGGGTGCGGGCACAACTTCTGCCGCGCCTGCATCGGCCAGTGCTGGGCTGGCCCTGACCCAGATCTGTCCTGCCCCCAGTGCAGGGAGACCTTCCCCCAGCCGTGTGGGCTAACAGGCAGCTGGGGAACATTGCGGGGATCGCCCAGCAGCTGAGCGACCAGGCGGCCGGAGCGGGGCTGTGCCCGGCGCACCGGGAGGCTTTCAAACTCTTCTGTAACCAGGACCGAGAGCTCATCTGCGTGATCTGCAGGGAGGCCCAGGCTCATCGGTCCCACACCGCGGTGCCCATAGAGGAGGCTGCCCAGGCCTACAAGGTAGGAATTTGCAGGGCAGAGCGACTCTTTCCCTTTGGGTGTGTGTGCTGCGTTTCTGACCAGAGCTCCTAAAGGCATCAACATCAACCCCCCCCCCCCCGCCGCCCCAACCCTCCCCCCCCCCCCCCGCCGCCCCGCCCGTGCTAGGTGCTGTGCAAACTCAGAGACAATCCCTGCTCCAAAGAGCTGAGCTTCTAAACCAGTGAAGCCAGCGCTGGAAGTGGAGCTGTGTGGATTATGGGTGGAGCTGCAGCTTTTTTTCCCAACAGAATTCCCCCCTTTTTTGGAGGAGGGGGTGGGGTTATTCAGCATTTATTGTTAAACTATCTGGCAACCCTAGCTATCTGCCACTCTAAGGCCAGAGTTTCAGAGGGGTAGCCATAACAAAAGGAAAGACCATGTAGCACTTTAAAGACTAACAAGATGGTTTAATAGGCGATGTGACAAGGAGTCCTGTGGCATGTAGGGAGCAAAACACTAACTTCTCAGAATTTGCTACTTTGGGTGCACTGAGCATGCGCACCCGAACTGAGCAAACTCAGTATGCCTCGTTGTAGCCGCTGCCCTCTCTCTGCCCTCACTGCCTCCTCAGATTTGCTTCCTCCTCTTCGGAGGTGTTTAAAATGATGAAGGGTGGCAAATTGCAGGGGGGGGGTGTCAGGTTCTGATCATGGGGCAGAAATTTACTGGCTGGAGGCATCAATCTTCTTTCTTTAGCTGCATAAGATGTGCAAAATTTAAAAAATCGGGGGGTGGGGGGTGGTAGCCTTGGTTAACCCCGGGCGGGGGGACACTGCCAGAATCTGTGCATGGACAAAACCCCCGTTTACGGAGGGGGAGAGGTGGGAACAGTCACCCAGCAGGACAAGCCACCTGATGTCCTTGTAAAAATTGGTTTTCCATGGGTGCAAAGTCTTTTTTTCTTTATTTTACCTGGACGCTGCCTGTCAGCCCCCGAGCAGGGCGCGGGCTCCTCGGCTTGAGTTCTTAAAGGGACAGGCCTCCCAATTCCTAGATGGTCAATGCTTAGACACCACCGTTCCTCTGTATGTGTACAAGTGTGAAATATTCTACAGACAGTTCCTGTCTCAAACTCTGCCTCTCACTTTTTTAGTATTTAATAGTTTTCTCTTCGATTCTCTGTCTATCAGAAGTCACTGCATCTCCTTTCTCTTGTGTACTATGCTGATGTGCTAAAGTCCCTCCCATCCATACCCTCTCCTGTACTGCAATCCCCTGACCCATGGCAGAGCCCGCACCTGTCCCCCAAACTCCCCCTAGCAAGCACCCCTTATGCACCCAAACTCCGTCCCAGATCCTGATCACCAAACATGGGCAAGTATCGGAGCGGTAGCCGCGTTAGTCTGAATATGAAGAATCGTTGAGGAATCCTGTGGCACTATCTTCAGTTCGTCTATAAGGTGCCACAGGACTCCTCGCCAACATGGCCAAGTGAAATTTTAGTGATTCCTCCCGTAGTCAATGGGGACATGGGTCAGAGAGCTCAGAGGAGGGGGCTCCAACGTTTTCAAAGTGCAATCCAATATGTACCTTATATATAAATACCCTTTCCCCGCTTCCTTCCTACCCCTTCTCCAAGTCCCAGATCCTACACCCTCTATCCTCCCTCTCTTGCCCATCCTCAGTCTCTTTCATCAGCCTGGGACAGACGGTTGGTTGCGCATGCTCTGGTCTTTGCTTAAGGGATCTGGAGTGTGAGAAGGGCTCTGAGCAGCTCTTGGGGCATGCATTTACTGTGGTGTTCTAGGTGCAGGCTTTGGCAGGGTATTTGGATGCATGGGTGCTCAGAGCAATGATAAGGGCTTGGATACAGGACTGGGTTCATGCCAGGGGTAGGAGTTAGTGATGTATGCTCCATTTTGTCACTGCTGGTGACTCCTAGATGATGGTGGAGTGTGCCTAAGGCAGGCTCACCCATACCCTTGCCCTGTAACACTACCTATAGCTGCAAGAAAACTCCATCCCTGGTCCTGTGTTGAAAGGATACAGAATGGTATATGTTGAACCCTGACATCAGCACCCATCTTTTTCCTCCCCTGCCGTGCACACAAAGCAGCAGACTCCCAGGCGTGGTATCAGCTGCAAGGCAAAGTGCAGGACATCCACAGCAGTGGGGGGAGGGGCATGTAAGTGCTGGCACTTGATATCCTCTTGCCCACACCAGTCAGGATCACCTGACAGAGGATACAAGATCTACCAGTATATCCCTATCTACTGGTTGGTGACCACTGCCTCATAGCGACTGTCTGTCCAGGGTCAATGTGTCATGACACTGAGCTGATGCCATCATGCTGCTTCTTATTGTGGGCAGGCCCATGCCGCACTGTGCTACCCTGCCTAGCACCCCTCTAACTCCCTAGACCCAATGCCACAGCACCCAGAGACCCCCACAAATTACTATGCCTATTGCCCTCCCACAGACCGCTATGCCCTGTGCCCCCCCATAATCCCCCGCCAATATTCATTAACTGTTCAGTTCCCCCCATATTCCCACCAACACAACTGCAGTGCTCCTCAGACCCCCCACGCTTCACAGTGCACTGACACCCATAGATCTATCTCCCCCACTGCACATCCCCCCTTCACCTCCCACCACCTCACCAGTCCACTGTCCACAATACCAAGCCTTGATAACAGGCGAGGGTCCAGACCCATCATCCCAGGGATGAGTCATCCCTGGGAACTAGACGCAGATTAGAATCATTTCTAAGGAACAGTGAAACTGGAGATGAGTCATAGGGGTGGAGCTTGAACCGTCTGGAGCCAGTTTCATTCAGGGGGACACTGGGCAGTGGTCCTAGTGTATTGAGATTCCCCCAGGCAAGAGTCCAGCTGCATCATGAGAGGATTTTTCCAGCGCTAGAGCACATGTCAGAGCCACATCATGTCCACACTACAGCCAGTTCCTGAGATGGGGCCTGTGACTTGTGATGAACAGAAATAACTTCCCTTGCATTCCTCATACACTGTGATATCCCACCGTGTGCCTTCTAGTGCATTTATTTTCCTTTTAGCTTTTCACAGTTTTAAGAAAAATTAAAAAATTTAGCAGTGTCTAGATTGGCAATATTTTGCTCCAAATCATCCCTCTTTCAGAAAATCTTGACCCTTTTCTTATCTGGCCCTGAGTATTTGCACAAGAACACTGACCTTGTCTCTGGGAAAATTAAGTGTGAAGAAGTACTTAGAAATAACTTTGTAGTGTAGACGTACCCTAACTAAGAAACGTTAATTCGAATGAACTCTGAGAGGCGCTACACACGTGATTATCTAGTTCAAACTTAATTCCAACTAGCTTAGCGCTTAATTCGAACTAGGTAAACCTCATTCTACAAGGACTAATGCCTAGTTTGAATTAACTAGTTTGAATTAATGGCTGTGTAGCCAGTTAATTGTAACTAGTGGGAGGCTAACCCTCCACAGCTTGCCCTGTTGGCCATTATGTGCACCACCAGGGAAACTATTCTGCCCCCCTCCCGGCCACGGATCCCTTACAGGTGCATGGGCTGTCTACGGTGCCCTTGCAAGGTGCAAGCCTGCCAGCACCCAGCCAGCAGACCCTTCACCTGGCACGGCTCAAGCCAGCCACCCGCTGCCACCCAGCCCTTCGCCTCTTCCTGTGATCAGGCTGGTAGCTCCCGTGAGCCTGCCCAGGTCCGCAAGAGGCGGGTACCTGCTTGGTCTATTGCAGACATCGTGTACCTCATCCACGACCTCAACACTAGGCACAGGAAAGTGGCCGTCTAGGGCAGGATAGCTGCCAGCCTGGCCACCCAGGAGATGGTTTGCATGAAAATCTGTGTGGTCCACTGAGACCCCAGACCCTCATCCCTGAGCTTAGAATGGCCGTACTGGGACAGACCAAAGGTCCATCTAGTCCAGTAGCCTGTCTGCCGACAGCGGCCAACAGTAGCTACCCTGGAGGGGATGGACCGAAGACAATGACCAAGCCATTTGTCTCGTGCCATCCATCTCCAGCCTTCCACAAATTTAGGGCAGGGACACCGCTCCTACCCCCTGACTAATACCACTCCATGTACCCAACCTCCATGAATTGATCTACCTTCTCTTTAAACTCTGTTATAGTTCTAGCCTTCACAGTCTCCAGCAGCAATGAGTTCCACAGGTTGACTATTTGATTTGTGGAGAAGTACTTTTTGTGGACTTGCTAGTTCGAATTAGCAAAACGCTACTTAGAACTAGTTTTTAAGTCTAAATGTGCTAGTTCTAATTAGCTTACTTAGAATTAACTAATTTGAACTAAGTTAGTTCGAATTACCTCTTTAGTGTAGATGTAACCTCTGATACTTTCACTAACCCACTTCTCCTGTGTAGTTCATAATCAAGGAAGTTTCCCCACTGTTGACTGTACATGAGAACATTAAGATCAAGTACATTACAAGCCTGATTCACAAGGCCTTTCAACAGAGATAATGTAGCCCACCAAATGTGCTGACAGCAGAGTCAGGAAAGCGGAATTCCCTGAGAGTCACCATCAGCGAGTAGGATATGCAGACACCACTGGTCAGAATGGGCAGCGCAAGAGATGTTCACTGCACTTCACTGGACTCCCTGAGAAAGTGCCATTTCACTCCATATGCAGAGGAGAGGGCTCACCGCTAATGGTCTTTGACAATGCAAAGGGTTTCAAACACAGGCTCCAATGGGTGTTACACATCACCTCCGTGATTCTTTTGGAATAATAATAATATTAATAAAAATAATATTAATCTTTTTTTAATAATAATATATTTTTTTCCAGCCATGGAGACAGCCTCATTTATATTCAGACACCATTCTCAGGCTACAGCTACATTGAAACAAAAAAACAGAAAAAAGGCTGTGAAGACACACCTACAATGCCTCAGACAATGTTGATAATAATACTATATCAACCCAGCCTGGAGGGTGACAGAGGCAAATCTCATTAGCATACCCAATGTATACCAGCTTTTCCAAATGGTCAACAGAAACCAGACAAGCCATTTCTACTGTTGAATTTCTGATCAATCATATTACGAAGCCAGTCCTGAGAACATCCTCAGTCTTCATTATCTTACCAATGATAGTAATGATCCTATTCACATTCAAAACAATGAAGGTGCCTACCTGCTTTGTGACCTCCCTCAAGGGAAAACATACACATTCATGGGTGATCACTCCCTTTGGTCACACCTCTGTTTATGTTACAAGTATTTTCAAATCACCAGTCTTTCTAAGCCTTGGTGAAACTTTTCTTCATTGTGGGTTTTATACTGGACAAGCTACATTGAGAGAGCAACACAATCTCTTTTCTGACCGTTTTGTGGCTTCTGCTGTGCTTTTCTTCAACCATCTGGACACAGAGAAACCTTCACCATCTGTGAACCCTGATCACTGTCCAGTTCCAAGGAGTGGTGAGTTCCCTCCCTCTCTCTCTCTCTCTCTCTTTCTCATTCCCCCACCTCAAACTACCTCTATAAGCATAGAAATGTAGCCGTGTTAGTCTGGGGTAGCTGAAGCAACATGCAGGACAATGTAGCACTTTAAAGACTAACAAGATGGATTATTAGATGATGAGCTTTCGTGGTCCAGACCCAGTTCCTCAGATCAAATAGTGGAAGAAAATAGTCACAACCATATATACCAAAGGATACAATTAAAAAAAATAAACAAATATGAAAAGGACAAATCACATTGCAGAACAGGAGGGGAATGCAGGGGGCTATTTGATTTGTGGAGAAGTACTTTTTGTGGACTTGCTAGTTCTAATTAGCAAAATTAGGAGGGGGGGAAGGAAGGAAGGTAAGTGTCTGTGAATTGATGATAGTAGAGGTAGGGAGAGTGGGATGTTCTGCAATGTGATTTGTCCTTTTCATATTTGTTCATTTTTTTTAATTGTATCCTTTGGTATATATGGTTGTGACTACTTTCTTCCACTATTTGATCTGAGGAAGTGGGTCTGGCCCACGAAAGCTCATCATCTAAGAAACCATCTTGTTAGTTTTTAAAGTGCTACATTGTCCTGCATTTTGCTTCAGCTACCTCTATAAGCTTAGTGAGTGCCGTGTGGCATTGATGTTACACACAGAATGCAGAGTGCATGCAGACATGATGTGTCACACTGAGAGTGATGAGTGCCCAATACTCTGAGCTGTTGTGTGTTACTGTGTTGCAGTGTCTGTGTGTGTTTCCAAGTTTGGAATATAACAACCCTGAGTAACTTAGTTCCTGCAGTGGTGAATTACAGTGTGGTGTTGCATTTTCTACATTGAAAAAAATGCTCCCTATGAGTCCATAAGTAACTACAAGCAGGACAATGATAGAATTGCTAAGCTCACCCCAGTACTATATCTGTAACAGGGACCAATTTTGTGCAGAACCTCACATCCATTACAGTGATATAAATTTTTCTCCATAATCTAATTACAATATAGTATTTTTTATAATTAACATTTTAGTTAACTGATTCTTTAAATGCAGTACTGAGTATCAAGTCATACTCATATTTATATGTTCTACTAATTTTTTTTAATTCACTTCCATAATACTTTTTCTACAGTATCTGTTCAACATATATTTTCAACACACAAAAACTTTCCTTTACTACACACATCATTATGGAAGGTATGTTTACTTGTCCAATATTCAAACAAAACTGTTTTATTGTTGATTCATCTGCTTTATGAGCCATGGGTTTTAAGGGGTAGGATGAAACCCTTTTTTTGGGGTAGCTTCTGGAGCAATGGGAGGAGACATGGAAAAACAGGGCAGAAAGCTGAAGATTATAATGCATGCATTGATAACAGGGAGCATATTGTATTCCTAACGTATTTGCAAATACTGTTCTTATTATTACTCAGAATTTATTAGCTTTAAGTACATTTTTTTTTTCTTGTGGTGGCCGGTCCCTTTTCTGTCTGTCAAGTCATGTTTTCTATTATTTGTCAAGCAATGACTATAACCAAGGTTCTAGGTAATATCACTCTCAAAAAACATTATATTATCATTGATTTAATACATCATTTTTTGATTACACAGTAATTGTTGAGAATTATGCATGGTCCTTAACTTAATTTATGTCTGTGTTGTCACTGGCTTGACAATCAGGCCATGTTAATATTGTTTGACCTTGCATAGATGTATGCAATATTAATCTCATATTTTCTAATTAAACTGACTGTTATATGGATTGATTTTCACATTTTCAATTCACTAACTATTTCCTGTTTTCAACTATTCTCAGGTAAATGTTTTGAGGAGAAAATAAAAAATGTTGTGGCATACATAACAAGTAACACATATCCGGAAGGAATGAATAAGGCTGGATGATTTAACCTTCGAAGATTTGGTAGTAGATTCTCAATGGAAGGCAAGGAATCCTTTTTCAGAATTACCTTCACTCACAGTTCATTTAAAAATTAGATTGCTATCTATGCATACCAGGAAAATAATGGTCAGTTACCTTATAAAGTAGTTATAATTATTATTTTTAGAAAATTGAAGTCATCACTGTTCTTCATGTCTTATGAATATTATCCTTTGGTATGAAAAGCAACAGCAACAGTCACTATCTGCTCATTGAGTACAGAAGCTGTGTGTCATGCATAATGCCAAGGAGCAAACAGGAAATGGGATACAGGGGAAGATGCTTAGAAGAGATGTAACACTGTTTGTTGCAGCAGGCAATCACCGTACTGATCCTCTGTGCTCCATGTTCTATATTCAACAGATGGGACGTTGTACCATTCAGCCAAAGGAAGAAAGGTTAAAGTTGTGCATACCATGACAGAAGCACGGACACTTTTTGAAAATTATCATGAGAGTTTAATGGGTGGACATGAAGGAATATTCAAAACTCGGAATTTAATTACTTCAAAATACTATTGGCCAGGGATGACGAGAGACATTGTCGATTGGGTAGGTAAAGAAATTACAGTAATTAAGGAAGAAAGACATTGACTTTTGAAATACTATTTCATAATTTATTAAATTAAGAAAATATATATTTGCCATGGAAAGGTGAACTCTGTTCCCTTGAAGTACTAATGATCTAAGGAGAAAGTAATGTGATCTTGTTTTTCAATCCAAACTAGGTTGCACGATGTCCAAGTTGCCAGAAATATGGAAAGAAATTACATGTGGATAACACCATGAGAAGCATAACGGTTCGTTTTTTGTAATCACACACAGTATTTATCAATTGTGACAAAGCTAGGTCAGTAATTCACTGTGTCCCACATTTAAGCCATGTTGCCATAAAGTTCATTGAGAAAAGGATCACAGCCTCCTGTGCCAGTGACATCATTAGCCATCATTTGAGATGAGGAGAGGCAACCCTCCATTGCACAGTGTGTGTTGTTTCCCAGTGTCAGTAAATAATACTGAAGGGTAGGCATGAGGCCGGGTAATCCCTACATTCCGAGATCCATTCAATACACAGTAATACTAGTAGCTATGGTTGCTATATTTCCTTCCTTACTTAGTAATACCTTTTAAAAATAGCTGTCCTCATTCCTGTTATGTTGAAACCACAGTACGTTCTGTATTTTTCAAAAAAAATTTATCTATAATTGATACCATTGTGTGCTAACACTGTGAATTCATACTCTTATTTTTAATCCTGATTTATAGGCTCTTCGTGTCTGGGAATTATTGGGAATGGATTTAATGGGACCATTACCCGAAACAAAGAATGGCAACCGGTATATAATGACGGTCATAGATTATGTTTCAAAATTTGTGTTGGCGTTTCTACTTAAAAATAAGTCAGCACTTGAGGTGGCTGAGAAAATGTACATCATGATCTGTATGCGTGGATTCCCACAGCGCATACTGACGGATCGTGGTCCCGAATTCTGTAATAAGGTAAGACTTTTTTTAAATTCTCACACTAATAATTTAATAAGTTATTGACAAATAATTTTTAAAATGTATTCAACCTAGAGAATAGGTATCTTCCACCTGTCAGTGAACATTGTTTTCTGGGCACTTCCGATTTTTGTCCAAAGAAAGGCACAGTGTTCTCGACCACTGATCCAGAACAATCTACATACTTTTTTAAATAATCTTAACTTAGTCACTGAGACAGGTGGTCTAAAACTTTTCAATGTTGTCTTCCGATCGGACAATAGAAAAAAATTATGATGTTTCCAATACTAGTATTAAAAGAACGAATATTAACATTAAACATTATACATAACACTTAGGGGAAATAGGCCCTAGTGACAGTCCTCTAGGACAATGCTATATGTAAGTTCATGATCTATTTTCTTTTCTTACAGTTTAATATGTTTCTATGCAAAAAATTCAACATAGAACGTAGCTTCTCCACCCCGTACCATCCACAAACCAATGGCTTGGTTGAAAATGCTAATAAAAAAATAAAAACGTAAGTGAATGGGTGACAGTATCACAGCAATAATGGCAAGTGTAATCTGCTGTGTCCGAATATGCTAGTTATTATTAGTTTCAGTCTACAATAAACGTGTGCTTTCAAAAACACACATAAAATCTCTATGATCATTTCTTACAGAGCATTACAGAAGACGGTGGATGAAAACGGTACCAATTGGGATGAAATAATTCATCCACTTTTGTTTGCAATGCGAACAAAACAACACTCAAGCACAAAACTTACCCCATTTCGACTAATGTTTGCAGAAGACCCCAGACATCTAGAAAAAGTCGCAGAAAATTACATAGTAAGTGTCTGTTATCACCTGCAGCTTACAAGTACATATTTATTTCAGTATTAATACAGGGAACAAAGATAACTCCTTCTCTATTCTTTTTCTAAGGTCCCAGATTTAAATACAATCACTGAAGAATTCCTCCAGAAGTATGACATAGAAAAGACATTGCGACATGAGGCAGACATTGAAATGGCATTAAGGAACATCACAGAAGCCCAAGAAAGGCAACAGAGACAGTATTCAAAAAGGAACAGGTCAAAATACGGTGACATAAAATTTGATGTTGGGAACTCAGTGCTATTACTGAATGCTAGGAAGAGAACAAGAAAAGGCGGAGTACTAGAACAGACATATCGTGGACCATACAAAATTACTAGTATTGAGGGTAAGACAGTAAAATTAGAAACCGTTTCAGGAAAAATGTTAGCGACAAAGTACAGCATTGCACATTTAAAACCGTTTAAAGAGCCACTACAATTTCCTCCCAATATTACAACAGAGGAAAGAATAGTAAATGAAATGACTGTGGGTAACAATGGCACCACAAATCCCAGTGAAAAAATTCAAACATTGGATGGGCCTGAATCACAGAATTCTCAGGTTCAACCATTGAACTTTATAATAAAGACATCAACAGAAGAAGAGGAGATAGTGGAGGAGCTTATCGCAAATGATAAAATGCAGGAGGAATATGATTTCTGTGACATGATGATGGAGGATGTGGAAGACAAAGAATGGTTTCAGAAAGGTACTTTTTCAACTAAATCACATTTTCAAAACAGTTTTTAAACACAATTGCATGTATCAAGTTTGTTTAAAAAAAATAAACAAAGAAAGTCTTTCACAACAAAAACAAAAATAAATAAATAAAATCAGAGAAAAAGGGTACTGAAATTTGCTGCAAGTATAGGCAGTCCCCGGGTTACATAGATCCGACTTAAATCGGATCCCTACTTACAAACAGGGTGAGGCAACCCCGCACTAGCTGCTTCCCCACAGCAGACCAGGGAGACGAGAAGCTAGAGCTCCCCCCCTCCCCCCCCCCCAGGAGACCAGGGAGACGCGGAGCGGCTTTTCTCAGCAGACACCTCTGCTTGAGAATAAAGGACTGAGGAAAGTGAGGTGTGGGAGAATAAAACTGAGCTCTGGCGAAATGTTTGGCTAGAGTTTCCCCTACAATATGTACCAGTTCTGACTTACATACAAATTCACCTTAAGAACAAACCTACAGTCCTTATCTTGTACGTAACCCGGGGACTGCCTGTAATGGGTTATTTTTTTCTTTCCAGTAAAATTTGCCATGAATGGAAAACAGAAAGAGACTGGAGGCCAAAGTTGGAAAATTCAAATTGTATGGCTCTTCTTTTCATTGCCTGAAACCAAGAAGCTGGATATGTGATGAGGTAATCTTAATTAACACTAGAAGTGTATGGAAAGATAAATGTGTAATGTAATATTATTTACAATGTTCCCTTTCTGTCATCATGTGTTTTAGGTTATTGATGCGTATTTCAGCTGTCTAGTCGAGAAATCGGGGGGAAAGGTAGGCCACGTAATGTGATACTGCATAACTGTCTGAATTGTATCACTTCCTTAACAACAACGGGAATGTAAGACATACTATGGCTTTCACAATAGTTTTGAAATAACAATCTACAGATGCCATTGCAAAACTTCAAATGATGTAAATGCAAAATAAGAGGTACTGAAATGCATTTTGATAAAAAATTACGCCATGCAATACTTGATCTGTTGATATTTAAAGTTGTTAGTCTATAATTATCATGTTGTACATTATTTACATAATAATCTTTGCCCTAATGAATAATGTCTTATATTATGTATGACAATATAAGTGTTTTACTGTTCCTTTTTTTCCACATGAATGTCGTATATAAACTTTTTGAGAACAGTACGGATCCCTTGTATGGATGTGTATATTACACTCATTAACTATTTTATGTTTTCCCTTCAAAACAGGATAGTCAAGAAAAAACTCAAGAGAAGCTAGACACCACATTTACTTGGTGTCTAAGGATCCCTAAGTAATACTAATTATCGATCACAGAAATAATCTGATAAGTAATCTTAGGTTCTTTATATGCATAAATGAGTGAATAATGCATTAAGATCTTGGTTGTCTGTCAACCGGTAGAAGCCTTCTCTGCAGTTGTTGCCACACAGATTCTGTTAGGCAGACAACGAGACATGAAATCGAAGGTAAAGATTTACAATATTTCTTACATCGCATGAACAGAGCACATTCGTAATGATGACACTAACCTAAATGTTAAATGTCAATGCTAATTTTGATGGCTAGTGCATAAATTTATGTAAATCAGAATACTAAATTAAGATAGTATAATACTCGAAGCATTCACCTTCCGTCCCCCCACCCCCCTGCATCTGCCTTCTGTTCTTAAATGTGATTTGTCCTTTTCATATGTGTTCATTTTTTAAATTGTATCCTTTGGTATATATGGTTGTGACTATTGTCTTTCACTATTTGATCTGAGGAAGTGGGTCTGGCCCACGAAAGCTCATCATCTAATAAACCATCTTGTTAGTCTTTAAATTGCTACATAGTCCTGTATTTTGTTTCAGCTACACCACACTAACACGGCTACATTTCTATCACTATAATACTTGTGTCATTGTTGGCTTATCTTTCAACTTTTATTTTGAACCTAATTTTTAAAATTTAATTACAGAGCAGTTTTCTTCTTCATGAGATACTGTTACTTCCTTACAACGCACCAAATCACTGGGTTCTGGCAGTAAGCTGATTTCTACTTTACTTCTGTAGTATGTGGAATGAAAGTGGTATTGGGTGATAACACAGCTGGGTGGCAGTGGTCTTATGTCCTCAGCTATGGTTGTTATGTAAGTTGATTTATGGAAATGAAAGTGGAATGAGAGTGTTGCTATTCTGAGAGCACCGTTTCTTAATGAAAACAAGATAATGTGAAATGGGATGAAAATGTCAACAGACGTGATAAAATTTTATTACTAAGCGAGAGAGCACTGATTTCAGAATATGATATTTGACTTTGTGTTAGTCATTCCAAAGGATAAAATGTGAATATTTAGTTTTGTGTAAGTCAGTAATAAACCTCAAGAATGATCACATTATCAACCTAACTTGTACATGTTGTCTACACTTACAGATAGCACTGATGGGTACACAAGAACTGTTAATAATCGATCCATTGGGTGAAGAGCTGAGCTATGAAAGAAAATTTCTTAGAAACTGAAGGTGAATGCTAAGACTTATGTTTTCACAGTGATAAAACACTGTTGGTGTTTAAATAGTTTAGAGTTATGTATCAATAGTGAGAGTAAGATATTCCTGTTTGCAGCAAAGAATCTCGTAAAGACCATGTTCTCGTACTGAATGTGCTTACTCATGTCATAGCAGTGAACTTATGTTATTTGAATCTAGAGTAATAATTCATATCATTTTTACACGAGGCATTTGAATGATGCATAGATCAGTAGGTGTTATCCATATGGGGCACAGCAAAGCATGTGATACATTCTGTAGTAGTGACATAGATATCTATCAAAAGTGATTATGTATGTGTATGGAAGTATGTTCGTAGAAAATGCGAAATACGTCATATATATCATTAAATAGAGATAGCTTAAAAAGAATTTACTCAATGTACATAAAATAAAAGAAAAATACTGAAGATACAATATATGTTATAAGGAGTGACATCATTGCTTCAAATAATATTTCAGAAACTTCATCAAAGTAGAAGATAGAATATCATTATCAAAATGGAAGAGTCAAATTATAAATCATAAGAGACAAATTGATGGGCACAACTGCGGACCACTCATCATGAAGGTTAGTAACAAAACATTGTCTGTATTGTTTCCTATTTTTGTGTCATTAGCAGAGGTGGTAGTAAATGAACAAGAATACTGGTTGAACTGCAAAGGCATCCTTGCCAAAGTGTGTGGGCTGTGCTCTGGGACTTCATAATTGCTGTTTCCATCACAGCATACTCTAATCGATGTTACTTATGACATGTTTTCTAAACAGAAGTCTTGTTAGTTTGCAGAAACGTATTTGAAGCTGAAAAACATCAGTTCGGTGGACATATCAGAGGAGGCAAATAATGAGTATAGAAGAGACATAGCAATTCTTCTAATGAAGGAGTCAGGTAATTATTTAATCACATGCTCAATGGACTCATTAAGCACATGACAAGGCAATAGGAAGTGTTTAAATAGGTGGTGTAAAACACAGTCAACCTAATACCCCTAAAGTTATTGAGAGCACAGGTTTAGGTATGTAATGCTGACCATGCAACAATAATATCAGTAAATACCAAACACCTTATATTTTGCAAATTGTTACTATTGTTATAAAAGTGTAAGACATAAGCTGGTTTACTTTTTATCCAGATGTAGTGTAGTTACAGTTTATAAACAGAATATAAAAAAAAAATTTAAGTAAATAAAAACACATGACTTCTTTAAGATTAAAACAGTAACCAATAATGCTGTAGTAGCATGTAGAGTGCTGTTCATTATATGTTTTGCATGTAATTGCTATGTATTTATTTTGCAGAAAGCATAGAAGAATTCTGCATATATTGCAATAGGATAAACTGTGAAAAGAAAAGTGAGGAATGCACTATGGTAAGATAATACGGATGTGTATATATCACATGCCATAATCTTTTTAATATTATCGAATTTGATACAAACCCGAGAACACTACACGTTTCCATCATGGTCGTAGTACAGAGGTGAACAAACTGCGGTGCATAGGACACATATGGAATGCGTAAACATTCTGCCTTGACCTAGAGATGATGGTCATGTAATAGTCTGGAACTCTGAACACCCTCCCCTGCCTCATCTGCTCACCTTGCCAAAAGCGTTCTAGGCGTAGGGACTGCATTGCACAGCGTAATGGCTTGTTACAGCCACGAAGCACTGCTGCCAGTCCTGCGGCTCAGAGGACAGAGAGCAGGATGGTTTTACAAGGTTTGGAGGTAACACTAGACAGACGGGAAGCAGACCAGAGGTGGTTGGATGGGAGGGAGTTCTGAGTTTTGTAGTCACGGCGTATGATTTCAGAGTGGGCTGAATTGAGGTGGGGAACATATTTTATAAGGAGTCAAAGATTTCCCGACATATCAATGAATAAAATGTGAAACCATAATGTGACTCAAAAAAATTGTTAGCTAACAGCACTGATAGCAACATCTTAGGAAAAGATTACATGAGGAAGGAATGCCATGATTGCGTAGAAAGTATGTGTTACATTATAAGTTGTGTGAGTTATTTTTCTTGTCTGTCACTTACCAAAGCTCCAGTGTGATTCCTGGAAGAGGTGGGCACATATTCCATGCATTACAGAAGGAATCAATGCAGAAATGCTACATGATGAGAAGACAGAGTACAAGTGCCAAAAATGTTCATAGTGCAGTTCTACTTAATAAACACGAGAAAATATGTAAATATAGTATGATACTATGAAATAATAAATTTTTAAACTATGAATTATATTAATCAGAATTTGCGTTTTTGTGTATGTATAATGTAAACTAACACGAAATACGGAAGCATCCCCTGAGTCCGTTAGCAAAGAGGTAGCAAATTGAGAGATTTTTCAACCCAAAAACACAGTTCCTCTGAATTTGTGACCCATGGACCAGGAGCAAAAGGCCCCCACCCAAGGCAAAACACCAGCATCCCCTGAGTCCGTTAGCAAGGAGGTAGCAAATTGAGAGATTTTTCAACCCAAAAACACACTTCCTCTGAATTTGTGACCCATGGACCAGGAGCAAAAGGCCCCCGCCCAAGGCAAAACACCCGCCTCCCCTGAGTCCCTTAGACAGGAGGTAGCAAATTGAGAGATTTTTCAACGCAAAAACACACTTCCTCTGAATTTGTGACCCATGGACCAGGAGCAAAAGGCCCCCGCCCAAGGCAAAACACCCGCCTCCCCTGAGACCCTTAGACAGGAGGTAGCAAATTGAGAGATTTTTCAACCCAAAAAAACACTTCCTCTGAATTTGTGACCCATGGACCAGGAGCAAAAGGCCCCCGCCCAAGGCAAAACACCAGCATCCCCTGAGTCCCTTAGCAAGGAGGTAGCAAATTGAGAGATTTTTCAACCCAAAAACACACTTCCTCTGAATTTGTGACCCATGGACCAGGAGCAAAAGGCCCCCGGCCAAGGCAAAACACCCGCCTCCCCTGAGTCCCTTAGACAGGAGGTAACAAACTGAGAGATTTTTCAACGCAAAAACACAGTTCCTCTGAATTTGTGACCCATGGACCAGGAGCAAAAGGCCCCCGGCCAAGGCAAAACACCCGCCTCCCCTGAGTCCCTTAGACAGGAGGTAGCAAATTGAGAGATTTTTCAACCCAAAAACACACTTCCTCTGAATTTGTGACCCATGGACCAGGAGCAAAAGGCCCCCGGCCAAGGCAAAACACCAGCATCCCCTGAGTCCGTTAGCAAGGAGGTAGCAAATTGAGAGATTTTTCTACCAAAAAACACAGTTCCTCTGAATTTGTGACCCATGGACCAGGAGCAAAAGGCCCCCGCCCAAGGCAAAACTCCCGCCTCCCCTGAGTCCCTTAGACAGGAGGTAGCAAATTGAGAGATTTTTCAACCCAAAAAAACACTTCCTCTGAATTTGTGACCCATGGACCAGGAGCAAAAGGCCCCCGCTCAAGGCAAAACACCAGCATCCCCTGAGTCCGTTAGCAAGGAGGTAGCAAATTGAGAGATTTTTCAACCCAAAAACACACTTCCTCTGAATTTGTGACCCATGGACCAGGAGCAAAAGGCCCCCGGCCAAGGCAAAACACCCGCCTCCCCTGAGTCCCTTAGACAGTAGGTAGCAAATTGAGAGATTTTTCAACCCAAAAACACACTTCCTCTGAATTTGTGATACATGGACCAGGAGCAAAAGGCCCCCGGCCAAGGCAAAACACCCGCCTCCCCTGAGTCCCTTAGACAGGAGGTAGCAAATTGAGAGACTTTTCAACCCAAAAACACACTTCCTCTGAATTTGTGACCCATGGACCAGGAGCAAAAGGCCCCCGGCCAAGGCAAAACACCAGCATCCCCTGAGTCCGTTAGCAAGGAGGTAGCAAATTGAGAGATTTTTCTACCCAAAAACACAGTTCCTCTGAATTTGTGACCCATGGACCAGGAGCAAAAGGCCCCCGGCCAAGGCAAAACACCAGCATCCCCTGAGTCCGTTAGCAAGGAGGTAGCAAATTGAGAGATTTTTCTACCAAAAAACACAGTTCCTCTGAATTTGTGACCCATGGACCAGGAGCAAAAGGCCCCCGCCCAAGGCAAAACACCAGCATCCCCTGAGTCCGTTAGCAAGGAGGTAGCAAATTGAGAGATTTTTCTACCAAAAAACACAGTTCCTCTGAATTTGTGACCCATGGGCCAGGAGCAAAAGGCCCCCGCCCAAGGCAAAACACCAGCATCCCCTGAGTCCGTTAGCAATGAGGTAGCAAATTGAGAGATTTTTCTACCAAAAAACACACTTCCTCTGAATTTGTGATACATGGACCAGGAGCAAAAGGCCCCCGGCCAAGGCAAAACACCCGCCTCCCCTGAGTCCCTTAGACAGGAGGTAGCAAATTGAGAGACTTTTCAACCCAAAAACACACTTCCTCTGAATTTGTGACCCATGGACCAGGAGCAAAAGGCCCCCGCTCAAGGCAAAACACCCGCCTCCCCTGAGTCCCTTAGACAGGAGGTAGCAAATTAAGAGATTTTTCAACCCAAAAACACACTCCCTCTGAATTTGTGACCCATGGACCAGGAGCAAAAGGCCCCCGGCCAAGGCAAAACACCAGCATCCCCTGAGTCCGTTAGCAAGGAGGTAGCAAATTGAGAGATTTTTCTACCAAAAAACACACTTCCTCTGAATTTGTGACCCATGGACCAGGAGCAAAAGGCCCCCGCCCAAGGCAAAACACCCGCCTCCCCTGAGTCCCTTAGACAGGAGGTAGCAAATTGAGAGATTTTTCTACCAAAAAACACAGTTCCTCTGAATTTGCAACCATCCAGCAAGGGTAGCAATTCCTGAGCAGTTATAACGAATGTCATGTTTGTTTGACAGAAACTGTAACCGTCACAAAAACGGAGCGGTTTCACTTTTTGCCTATACAGGCACCTTATAGACTAACAGGTGCATCGGAGCATAAGCTTTCGTGGGCAAAGACCCACCCATGCATCTGACGAAGCGGGTCTTTGTCCACGAAAGCTTATGCTCTGATACATCTGTTAGTCTATAAGGTGCCACAGGACTCCTTGTTGCTTTTGCAGCTCCAGACTATCATGGCTACCCCTCTGATAATAGGTAGCCCGCACCCCACTTCATGGGCCAGACCCACTTCCTCAGATGTTAGTCTGTAACTTTAAAAACAAGTAGTCCTGTGAGACTAAACATCGTGAGCTTTGGTGGGCAAAACTCACTTTTCCAGCTTATGATTTTAAAGACAAAGTGGACTATATTAATGGACCAATATAATTAAAGGAGAGGCTGATTTCCTCATACAATGTTGTGTCTCCATGTTGGAGCACCTCCAAAGTGAGAATAAGCCCTTTCCCCCCTGCCAAACAATCAAGCTCAACATTTGAGTCATTTGAATGTGTTGAATTTTTAACCAGGAGTCTCTTTCTCCCAAGTGTTCGTTAGGCGCTGAAGCGTAATATGCACTTTTAAAAAAGTGTGTTAAATGTTTTTACCACAACTCTCTTCCTTTAAGCTGCTCAGCTTTAACTCTTTGAAGCCCAGACTTCTTCATATAGTTTTCCCAGTCATTGTGTGAGAGCAGGATTCCCTAACCCACACTGCTGCAAAATGGATACGACTTCAACCCTCTGGCTTGCAGAACTTGGAGGATTTAGTGTCCCTGCTCCTCTGTACGAGGTCTGGTGCCCCCAGGGCCCCGCTGTTCCCTGGCAGCCTGACGCACACGGCAGAGGGACGCAGGGCTAAGATTGGGGACAGAGGTGCTCGGCTGCCATTGGAATGAACAGAAGTTGTGCTTTTAAATCCTCTGTGTGGCTTTACAACACCTCACCCCTGGGGAATTACAGAAGACACTAGAGGCACATTTTCAAAAGCACCAACTGGCTTTAGAGTCCAACTCCTATTTTCAAAGGAGATTAAGGCTGGTATGCCCAAAGGGACTTGGGTACTGTGGTGCTCAGCATGGCAATGCCTGTCTTTTAGGCACCTAGAAAATCTCTAAGGACATAGAAACGGCCAGACTTGGTCAGACCAAAGCCCCCTCTTGCACCTAAACTCACTCCCAGACCCATGCCCCTCACCCCCTCTTGCACCCCAATGCTTTGGGAGGGAGTTTGAGTGCAGGAGGGGGCTCCAGGCTGGAGCAGAGTCCTTAGTGCAGGACTTGGTGAGGACTGTGGGCTCAGAGAGTATCTGGGGGCTGGCACAGGGGCCTCTGGTTTCCACGTGGCTCCTGGAAACTGGCTGGCCGAGTTCTGGCATCCTCTATGTCTACACCACAGGATAAGGTGAATGAAGATGCAGCCTCAGCTGTGTTAATGGTGTTGCTGAAGTGAAACTCGGCTTTTAGCCTTGTTCATGCTGCAGGAAGTCGAAGGGAGCCTGCTGTCATTTTGACTCCCTTACTCCTTGTGTAAACAGGCCGTGTCGCATTGACCGGAGCACCTTTCTCAGTTTGGTTAGCTGTCTTCACTAGACCCGCTGATTCGAACCCTAGAAGATCGACAACGGCAGCTTCAGTCTTCTCTGCAGTGTAGACGTCCCCTTTGGGAGCAGCCCTAGAGGGGGAAGGGGAAAAGGGGATCTCCCCATGCCACGCTGGTGCAAGTGCTGCCACCTTTGGCCAGTGTCCGGCCAGTGGAGGCTGCTTTGACTGTGTTGGAGTCAGAGGCACCAAAGTTGTGTCTGACCCTGCATCGCTCCACATGCAGTGGCTGGGGGGGAGGGCTGCCTAAGTGTTAGCCAGGAGGGAGAGTCGTCGTCATCTCAAATGTGGTAGACAACCCCCTCCCCCCGGTTCGAGCTCCCTCTCTTTAGTGAAGAGAAAAGGGATTTGAACAGGACTCTCCGTCCTATCAAGAGGTAATTATGACGTTGCCATAAGCACCATCTTCAGGCAGTGGGAGAGGGAAAGTCACTGGTAGCCTGAGAATTCAAGGCCCTGAGGCTGCGTAGGAAATCCCAGCCTTGGGGAGCAAAATCAGCACCATAGGAATGAGGAGACTCCTGGGCCTCCCTCCCAGCTGTTGTTTTCCTCACCTCAGGAACAAATTCAAACCTGCCTGGATGCCCTGGAGACCGAGCGGAAGGAGCTTCTGGAGTGGAAACAGGATGGGCAGAAGCAGAGCCAGGACTATCTGGTAGGTGCCCCCGGTGACAATCCAGCAGTGACCTTGCTCCGGGCGGGTGTTTCTCTCTGTGGGGAGCGTGTCAGCCCTTGGCAATACACAGACCGATCTGGGTGAGCTGGGCTCTGTCTGCACCACCTCAGGTGGCCTGTGGGGCATGTGTGGCAATACAGCCTAGCAAAACAGCAGCCTGTGTCCATGCTGCAGGGTGCAGCTACAAGGGTGGATGAAAGGCTCCACCGAGGGAGGCAGGAGAGCTACCAGGGCTTTTCCCCAGGGCCCTAACATCTGTGTAGTGTAGTTGTGCCTTAAATCACGTTTTAATGTAATGTCCTTAGACCAGCACAAAACAGTGTGGTTTAAAATGTTTGCACTTAACGTGACTTGCCTAGTTAAACAGAGATAAAATGTGCTAACCCCCAAGTTTAGTGCAGGGCTAGCGATAATGTATTCGATAACCTCCGGGCAACCTAGAGCACTTTGCCTCTTGTAGACCTGCCTGTGGGTGGCGGGTAATGTAGGCAAGGGAAGGGGTTACCTTCCCAAAACTGCTTACACTGCCTGGCTGCCCAGGAGGGGCTGGGATCATAACCATGTGGCAATCTGGCTCCTGAGCATCCAGGGGAAACTGAGGCCATGTGGCAGCCCCAGTCCTCACCTGGGGTTGGGCTTTGCTTGTTGGGGCGCAGGTTGTTGAAGGGGTGTGGAATTGGATGGAAGGGGCGGGGCTTTGGCTGCCTTCCCCAGTTGGTCCTTCACCTGCCACCCACGACTGGGGCTAACCAGACGCTAGTGTCTGGTCAGCAGTGCTGACTGGACAGAGTCACATTCTCTCTTTTGACTGGACGTTCTGGATGAAAACTGGACATCTGGCAACCCTAGTCCCTGACCGGTCCTTTCCCTGTTCATGTCCCTTCATCACAGGGCACGATAGAAGCCGAGAGGCAGAAGATTGTGGCCGAGTTTCAGCAGCTGCGTCAGTTCCAGGAGGAGCAAGAGCGACTCCTGCTGGCCCCGCTGGAGAAGCTGGATGAGGAGATTGTGAAGCTACAGAAGGAAAATGTCACCAAACTGTCTGAGGAGATTTCCCGTCTCGGTGACTTGATTGAGGAGATGGGAGAGAAGTGTCAGCAGCCAATGAGCGAATTCCTGCAGGTGAGACAGTTAAAGATGCCCAGGTTCCTGTGCAGGGAAGGGTGAGATTCTGATTAACTGTAGAGTTGATTCAGATGGTGGACCGCATCAGGCTAGGTCTGGGCACAGCTGAGGGCATCTGCTCAGGGTGAATTGCTCAAATTCAGGGCTCCTTATAGCCCCCAGACTGGAGACCTTCCCAAATAGGCCACAAACCAGTCCCACAGAGCGCTTAAATTGCCTGCCTGGCCAGCCAGAAGCCTCACGGACCAAAACCCCTCCGACACCCCAGCAATATCCATGCCCCAGATGGCCCTGGGCCTCATACACAAGTGAGGGTTTTCAGGGCTCAATCTCCCCTTCCCCGAACAAGTTCTGTCCGGTTCCAAGAAACCAGCCACAGATCCCAGGTCAATTTACCCTCTGGATCTTACCCACAAATCATGCTGAGCCAATCCTTTAGAATCTAAAATCCAAAGGTTTATTACTAAAAGAAAGAAAAGCATGAGAGTAAGGTTGTTAAAGTATCATACATTACATGCATCAAATCTCCCAGTTCTCGATGCAGGCTCACAGCAGAGATGTTATAGCTGATGGCTTAAAAGTCCTTGGTGTACATCCTATGTCAGGATGGGTCCACAGTTCTTCCCGGCTCGTGATTCCCTACGAGGCCCCATCTGGGGCAGATGCAGATCTGAAGACCAAGATGGAGTCGGCACATAGCATATTTATATCCCCTCCTGGCTTCCTCCAAGCTGGAGAGAGTCACTTGGCCAGTGGCCAGGTGTGTCTTTGGCCTCCAGAGGTCTATTGTTCCCTGGAGCTTTGCTCATTAGCATGTCCATGGGCAAACATTCCCGGCCCATTGCTCTGCCTGGGACAGAGAATCTTTCACCATCAACACAGAGTTCGTATTTATAACTCCACACACAGACGTTATACAGGTATATGAAGAGCATTTACAGAACTCGTGGACAATAGGCATTCGTTTGACACCTTACGTGGCCCCCTTTGTATCAATTTTTGGGGCAAACACCCCTCATGGGCGCAGCAGTGCTTGGCTGCTTCCCTTAAACTCCGGTAACGTGACAGATGGCAGAGAGGTCCCACTCGAAAATGGAGACTGGCTGGCCCCTGGAGAGAGCAGCACTGCACATGCAACATGTAGCTGTGCACAGCACCACAACATTGGGGGCAATTTGGTGCCCCAAGTTTTGTGGTGCCCCACATGGCTGCTTATTTTGCATAGAGAGTGGGCTGGCCTCAGCAAAGCAAGTCCTCTCCAGAGTGGCAGGGATCCCCAACTTGTGGCACGTGGCACTGAGTTCTCTCTTCTCTCTCCTAGGACATCAAAAGCACCTGGAGCAGGTATGTGGCTCCTTCCCCCTCCCTCCCAACACATCACAGTGCTGGTGAGCGATTGGTTGCTTGGTGGCAGTTGGGAGCCTGGCTTGGTTATGTCCTTTGGAAAATCCCAGGAAGGCACCTTTAACAATTGTCTTATGTGACTAGCCCAAGGTCATACATGGAGGCTGTGGCAGAGCAGGGAATGGGCCAAAGGTTTCCAGAGTCCTGCAGCAACTCCTTAAGGGAGCAGCTTGTGAGCCCCTTATCCTCTTTAACTCCCACTTGAGACTCTCGGCATTTAAACACTTGAGTGAGGTGGCTGTGGACTAGCCAGTGGGAATTACCAGAGAGCAGCCTCAGACTGTTCATTCTCACAAAAAAGACCAGAATTTGAGGATTTTTCCCCCCTCTCAAGGTGTGAGAAGGAAAAATGCCAGAAACCGGTGGCCGTGCCACAAGACCTAAGAGAGCAACTTGGTGTGTCTTCCCAACGAAATGTTTGCCTGCAGGAGGCTGTGATGAAATTCAAAGGTAATGGAAGAGCGTTGGGGCTCATGCTGCGGGGCTGGTAGGGGAAGATTCGCCTCTGGTGGAGGGAGGAGATGAATTCACAACCCTGCACAGCTAGACGTCATTGAGGGAGAGGTGGGGGGACCCTCAGAGTTGATGCCACTTCTCCAGGCCACCACCTGGATTATCTCCGTGGCTTCTGGGTATAATAGGCCAGGAGAGACTAAGCCTCACCCAGATCAAGTCCAGGCCCTACGCACTCCCCTAAATTGGAGGGAATTCAGCTCTAGCTGGTGGCTTGGGCTAGGGGCCCAGTGACAGCCCAGGTCAATTCAGCCAGGGCTCTTTTGGCAGCAGGGATGGGGTGGGCCCATGGGTCGGATGTGCTGGAGGAGAGGTAGTGATGGGGTCTTGAGTGGAAGGGTCAGGGCCACGTAGCTAGTCTCCTGAAAGGGAGAGATGAGGCTCACGTGTTCCCCGAGTCTCAAATCCAACTCTAGAATCAGTATATCAGACACAGAATCACCAGATGTTTTAGAAAATGGACTTGAACCTCTGGCTGGAATGAAGCATCCATTACTCGCTGACTGTCAATGGGAGTTGGCCATCACATGGCCTCCCCCCTTTTGAAAAGCCCAGAGTCGTCACCTAAAATGCCTGCATATTTATAAAGGAGGAAATAATGGCCAACCTATCTTCTTGTGCTCATTAGTGACTCCCCCTCCTGTAGTGCTTTGAGAGAGTACGGGATCATGGAACTGGAGGAGACCTTGAGAGGTCATCAAGTCCAGACCCCATGGCAGGACCAGGCACTATCTAGATCCGAGGTGGTCAGTAAGTGGCCTGGGGGCCAGACGCAGTTCATCTAAATCAGATCACACGGGTTGACAAAGGTCCCACTCAGCTCTAACCAAACCGCATAGGTGCCAAAAAGTGCTCTACATCTCTGTCTCTGCAGATGTTCCCTAGGGCTTCATCTAGATTGGCAAGTTTTTCCGCAAAAGCACATGCTTTTGCGGAAAAACTTGCCAGCTGTTTACACTGGCCGCTTGAATTTGCGCAAGAACACTGACGATCTCATGTAAGATTGTCAGTGTTCTTGCGCAAATACTATGCTGCTCCCCCTCAGGCAAAAGCCCTTTTCTGGAAATGCTTTTGAGCAAGAGGGCCAGAGTAGACAGCTAAAAACTGTTTTGCGCAAAAAAGCCCCAGTGGCGAAAATGGCAATCGGGGCTTTCTTGCACAAAAGCGCGTCTAGATTGGCACAGACGCTTTTCCACAAAAAGTGCTTTTGCAGAAAAGCGTCCGTGCCAATCTAGATACTCTTTTCCACAAATGCTTTTAACGGAAAAACTTTTCTGTTAAAAGCCTTTGCGGAAAATCATGCCAGTCTAGACGTAGCCTAGGTGTCTGTTTCTCCTTCTGTGCATGACACCTGTCGTCCGGACACCTAAGTCCCAGAGATATACTGGGAAAACAGAGGTGATCCTCCTGCTAACTCACCTAATAGGCCCAAATCTGATCCACATGCTCTGAGGACATTACTGGGTCAGGGCCAAAATGTACACAATATGCAAGTTACATGGATCTCTGATGTCCAGGCTCCACCAATATTCAGAGCATGGGGCTCCAGCTCTTGCAGTGTTTGGACCCTGGCTTCACCCCCAGCCTTGCCCACCACCCCTGCATGCCTGCCCTGAAGCTCCCTGGGTCTCCTCCAGTGATGCCTACTCTTCTATAGACATTGGGGGAAGGAGGGAGTGTCTGTGGGGTGGGGGAGGAACAACAGTGTGTGTAAGTTCAGACAGCAGCAGGAAACATCCCTCCCAGCCTCTTCCCTTCCCCCCACACACACACTCCTTGATTCTGTGCTCAAAAGCATGAGCAATCTGTCTAACTGGTTTGTTCTGGGTCCCAGAGCAAATGAGACCAGCAATCAAGTTGTCTGACTTCGAGCTCTGAAAGGGGATATGCACATACATACAGGGCAAGTAGACTAATTCAAAACAAAGCACAGAGAGGATTTGAGGGATTATGGGCCATTTCTGGAGGCCAGTTACGATTCAAGTATACACGCTGGTCCTCTAGCCCTGTATCCAAAGCGCAGCAAGCTCTACGCGTCTCATAGAGGTGGTTTACCTCGAGCGCAGCAACTGCAGAGTTAGTGAGCACTCAGTGCTTGCCAGTATGGACACTTTAGGAGTTACAGCATTGGGAGCTGATTCACTGCAGAGTAACTGGCCAGTGTTGACTTGGGCATAATGAAGTACCAGCTCAGAGAAAAGTATAACTCTAAACTCTCCTGTAAATGCGCCGGATGCCATTTACTCCATCAAGCACTATTACAAGCTACAGAACCTTCAAAAGACACTTAAACAGCCACATGTTTAATTGTCTTCATTTTGCTCTTTTTTTCCTTCCAAAGTATTGGAAAATATAGAAAATACACGGGGACTAAAGTTCAGATTAATTGAACCTGGTGTGGTGCCATACAGCCCACTTTGTCCTAACCGTATACCCCTCATTGGTCCTCACGCCGTCCCACGCCATGTCCCCTGCCTAATTTCAATTACTAGGGAAACCCCAGGCTGTTGCTCTCTTCCCATTTGTGGCATAAGGAGCCTACAAGCCTGACTCAGGCTTTGTGGATCACAGATGCCTAAACATTGGGCGCTGTGCTGCAAATCACCACCTTGCCTGTGCTTCTGGGTGAATCCACCGAGCCCTATATTTTCGTGAAGCTGTTTTCCTACAAGAAAGTGGGAAATCACCTCTCTTCTGCTCTTTTCTTTTTTCAGAGGCACTGCCCTATCAACTGGGCCTTCTGCTATCAAAGGCCGAGAAGGGAGGTAAGTTCTCCTGCAGATATTTTCCTACAACAATTGTTCATTAAAATCTCAGCCTCAATGTTTAGAAAAAGCTTCTAACGGCTTTATGCTGGTGTGGTTTAGCCTGCGTCTTCGCTGCCAAGTGGGTAGGGCATTAGCCCAAGAGAAAATGGAAGTTAGGCTGTGACCTAGCTGGCCTGGGTGAAAAGCACCACTCGACTGAGGTGAGAGGTTCCTGTGTCTGGACAGGAAGGACATTAGGGTGAGCAGCAGTGCTCCCTGTGAGCTGAGCGCTTGCGCAGCAACCTGCGAGAGATTCAAATGCCACCCAGCTGACTAGCAGAGCCCACAGCTGCCCGTGTGTGTGTTTCTACTGGTGGTGCACATGCACACTGAGCCATGTGAGGATACCAAAATTTTTCACATATGGATGGAAAATGTCAAAGGGAACACTGTTCACCAGCCGAGTCTGTGTCCAGATGAATTTTCCAGTGTGGACAGGGCTTAACTCTTTCTCTTTCTCTCCTTCCAGTGCAGGTCACTTTGGATCCAGACCTGCCAAACCCCTGTAGCCTCCTGTCCAGGGATGAGAGTGTGATATCTAGAGATGAGATGGCACGGGCCAAGAATACGTTTCACCCCTCGGCCTGTGTGCTGGGCTATAAGGGCTTCACCTCAGGGAGATGTTACTGGGAAGTGAAGGTGGACCACAAAGACACGTGGGTTTTGGGCATCGCCAAGGAGTCTGTGATACAAGAGGGAGCGACAAACCTAAACCCAGAGGCAGGGATCTGGGCTTTGCAGCGTGCAGGGTTTCTGTTCTGGGCCCTCACCTCCCCTAAGACTGCTCTGATCCCACTTTGTATCCCCAGTAACATTGGGGTTTATCTGGATTATGAAGGGGAGACAGTCACGTTTTATGATGTCACATCCTCTGGCAGAAAGCCAATCTTTACTTTCACATCCTCTTTCTCTGGGAAGATTGTTCCCTTCTTTGGGAGCCGTCCTCTAGAAGAGCCTGTACCCACCACCCTGTCTATAGCAGGTAATTTTTTTACTGGGAGCCACTTGAGAAATTTTTGAAGTGGCCTTGTGTCACCTCTGCCCCCAGGCCAATCAAGGCTTGTGGGCAGGGGGACACGTGAAGTTTCCATCAGCCCTGCTGGGAGTACATGGTGCTTAAAAGGGCCGTGTGCTCCTTGCAGGGTGAAGGAAACTTTGTGCACTCCCCCCCCCCCCCCCCATCCCCAAACTCTAATTGGCTTGGGGGCGGGGGAGTGGCAGGGCCTCCACAGGCCAGATCAACCTGCTTGATGGGCCAGATGTGGCCTGCAGAGGCTCTTCTACCCATCCCTGCTGTAGACAGACATTCTCTATGATATCACTTCCAATATGAGATATCTAAAGTAAAGCAAAGATGTGTGGCTAAGAGACCCTCTTTACTGCTATCACACATAGCCAGCCCCAGGCATATGAAAACAATGTCAGGCCTTCCAAATGTATGAGATTGGCTTAAAGATCTTTTCTAATACAGCAAAAGCTTTGTTATTCAGCACTTGAATATCCGGAAAGCTTGGCTAACTGGCATTGCCCCTAGCCACTGTACCCCTCATCCTCAGGTATGTGGGTGGGCCTGTCTCCCTTCTGTCCAGACAGCTGGCTTGATGCCTCCAGCTGCTGTCATTCTCAAGGGCCATGGTTTTCTCTGGGCAGGGACAAGGCAATAAGCTTTAGTATCCAGCACGTTTGAATAACCGGCAACCTCTGCTCTCCATGATTGCTGGATAACAAAGCTTTCACTGTAGGGTTAGTTTCTTCTGTTTTGGATCTTCAGCTTTTCAACCCAAAGGCCAAGGCCAGAAACGTACCTGTAATATAATCTGAGCTTCCCCTGCCATCTGTCTCCTCCAGCAGCTGGGACTGTAAAGAACAAAAAAGTGCCACAAGATTCCCAATAAAATGATGAGAGGACAAGAGTGAATGGCCCCGCAGTGTCTTAGTGAACAGAGTTTCTCACTCTTTCTACCTACCTGTGTCTCACTCTGTGACCCTCCACACACACAAACCGGCCAACCCAGAGCCATTCCAGGGTCCTAGATGAGCCTGCCTGTCTTAGGGCAGGTCTATACCTCAGAAGCTGCAGCGGCACAAAAGCATGGGGGGTGTTGCTCTGCTGTCACGCTCCAGTAAGGCTGTGCTACCCCACAGGGAAGCGTCTCCCCTCAGGGTAGTTAACCGTGTGGTGTAGTGATACCAACTGACCGGGTGTAGACAGTGCTCTGCGAGAGGCAGGCACTCTCAAGCGGAGCAGCGGAATGCTGTCTACACCTGGTCAGTTGGTGTCACTACCCCATTTGGCGTGGGGGAGGGGATGTAGTTATACCAATGGAAGTGTGTAGTGTCAATCTGGCCTAAATTCTCACTCACCTGGGCTCATCTGTCAAAGCCCTCTGCACTTTACCCATGAATGTAAAAAACAGAAATGTTTTCTTCCTCCCTTCCCCCCTCCTCCCACCCAGCTCAAGGCTCCTCTTTTGCTGCTTAGTTATTTGGATGTGGTAGAGGCAGGTGACAAAATTCACAGAATAAAGTTTATTTCTAGCTTCTGGTCTTCCATCTTATTGTGAGGATATTAGATCTGTACAGCTCTGCCATGAAATGCTGGACAGACCCCACGAGCAAATGCCGTAAGGGGGGGCTTGAAGAAAAGCATCTAGGTAATGCTAAGCCAGGGCACTCCTACCTTTCTAAGCACAAGATCACTTTTCTACTTTAACTGCAATCCAGGCTCTACCTCAAACCCAAACAGCCTGGCCCTGCCTCCTTCCTGCCCCTTCTTCAAGGCCCTGCCCCTGCTCACTCCAGGCTCCCTCCCCAGTCCTCACTCACTTTCATCTAACTGAGGCAGAGGGTTGGGGTGCAGACTGGTCTTGGGCTAAGGGACTTGGTGAAAGGGGCTCTGAGCTGAGCCTGGGGCAGGGAGTTGAGGTGTGGGGGGGAGGTTCAGGATACTGGCTCTGGGAGTGATTGACCTAATAATGTCAGTATCTATAGTACAATGTCCCTCCCATAGGACAAGAAGCAAGGGGCTTAAACTGCAGCCAGGGAGGTTGAGGTTGGACATGAGGAAAAACTTCCTGTCAGGGTGGTGAAACACTGGAATAAATTGCCCAGGGAGGTTGTGGAATCTCCATCCCTGGAGATATTGAAGAGCAGGTTGGACAGACACCTGTCAGGGATGGTCTAGATGGTGCTTGGTCCTGCCGTGAGGGCAGGGGACTGGACTCGATGACTCTCATGGTCCCTTCCAGTTCCAGTGTTCGATGAGTCTGGGATTCTATCCCCTGGCGCAGCTCGCCTTTTCTGCTGACTGAATAACACCACCCCCGCCAGAGGTGCAGCACGTCAGTCGACGCAGATTGAGGCAGGGACAATGTAGATCAGGACGGGGCAAAATGCAGCCTGGGGCCTGGGTTGGGCCCACCTAACACTTTGGTCCAGCCCCTGGACTGCGTCTGGCTGTCGTCTATTGATATTCTGCTGCCAGTGCCACAGAATTTCCAGGAGGTGGCTGAGGCAGCAGGACCCTCCTTAAAGGGCTCGTGGTTCCCAGTCACAGCATGATCCTGGCAAGGCCAGAACCATGAGCCTTTATAGTAGCCATAGACACCATGGTCAGTGACCGGGCCACATGGTATCAGTGAGGCCAGGAGACCTTTGCTGCTGTTTTAATTCAAAGCATCCCAGCCAGGCAATGCTGGGAGGAGGCTGGCCCTTTCCACCCCACACCCTGCCCTTCCTGGGGGCCCACAGCTAGCCCATGGCCAAGTACCAAAATTCATGTACCCTTGCAACAATTATTATCCACCCCTGGTGTAGCTGATATATTGCTGAAGTGGCCTCCAGGAGGTGTCCCATGATTCCCCATTTTGCAACCACTCCGGTCCCCCTTTTCAACTCTGCTGTCCGGTAGGAGGATGCAAAGGGACAAGCCCTTCCCCATTAAAGAACCCGGGAAGTTCTGAATTTTCATTGCCTGCTTGCCCCACGTGGAGAGCTCACGGAGCAATGGCCCAGCCAAGCATGCTGGCTACATGCTCCAAATATGCTCCTGCTGCAACTGCACAGGAGGTTTTGGCTCTCCTGAGTGTGCAGGGAGAGGGGTGGCGCAGGTGCTGCTCCAATCCAGCCGTAGAAATGGGGACATCTCTGAGCGGCTTGCTCGGGGCATGGGGGAGAAGGGTTCCAAGAAGGTCCCACATCATGGTCATGTGTCCCATTGATCCCCCTCAACACTCACACAGCCCAAGCCTTGTCACATCCCTAATCCTGTGCCCTGACTTCTGTACCCTCCCACATCCTCACCCCAGCCCTGAGCTCCCTCCCCAACCACACAATCCCTAAATCCCTGCTCTGAGCCTCCCACATTTTAATTTCTGATAGTCCTATCACAACCTCCCCCACCTTCAACTTCCTGCCTTGAGCCTTTCTACGCCCAGAGGGTGGTGCCCAATAGAACAGTCCCTGTACAAATGTGTTATTTAAACCTCTGGGAGCAGCTCAGCCATGCAAAGGGGCTGCCTGGGGCAGGACATTAGCCCTGGAGGGCAGGGGTGGGTGTGGCAGTGACATCACAAGGGCGTTTTGCAGCATTTCATCTTATTGGCTAAAGGAGGTTGGGAGGTGATGACCTCACAGAGAGTCTATGACAGTGGCCAGGTGGGACAGGCTGCAGGGCAGGGGCCATCTCAGAGACCCCCCATGGCTTTGCTGAAGGGAGTCTCAGAGCCCCCCATGGCTTTGCTGAAGGGAGTCGTCTCCTTGAGATCTGCCCTTGAGGCCAGAGAGAGAATGAGGGTCCCAAGCACGAGTGTGAAGAGGAGCCTTGTTGGAGCCTTCTCCTTTACCATTGACCTAGAAGACAGACGTCCCTGTGGAAAAGGTAAGAGTCACCAAAAGGGGGGTTCACAGCACAGCAGGGGAATTAGCTCAAGTGGTAGAGTGCTTGCTTAGCATGCAAGAGGTAGTGGGATCGATACCCACATTCTTCAGTGATGTGTGGTCCCTGGTCTTTTTTGCAAGCAGAGCCAGCCAGAGGGTTAAGTGCCTTCAGTGGCCCCTCCCTCTTCCTACTCACTCACCCCAAAAGCCACCACGGCTTAGTTCCAAATCTGTAAACCTCATTGCATGAGGGATAATGCTTTTTCCAAAAGAGCTATTTTGAAATAGTGGTAGTGTGGACGCTCCACTGCTGCTATTTCAAAATAGCTCCTGCCCAGGGCCATACAAAGTAATTACTCCCCAGTGCCTCCTGGGGCCCTAAGTCAAGGTAGAGTGTCCACTGGTGGTTTCTTGTGCCACAACTCTTTTGCAGAAGAGTTCTTGTGCAAAAGGTCTTGCACAAAAGCACATCCACACTGCCATTTGCTTTTCCACAAGAGATGTGCTTTTGCTCAAGAACATCCATGGCAGTGTGGACTCTCTCTTCTGCAAGAAAACCCTGATGGCCATTTTAACCATAGGGGCTTCTTGTGCAAGAAATTCATGTTGCCTGTCTACACTGCCCTCTTGTGGGAGAGCTCTTGCACAAGAGGGCTTATTCCTTGTGGGGAGAGGAATAACTCTTCCAAAAGAAACCCAGTTTTCCGATGCTGTACTGTAAATTTACTTGCGCAAGAACATGCGTGCAGTGTAGATGCTCTGCAAGTTTTTATGCAAAAAGCCTGCAGCGTAATGCTCCCAAGATGGACTGCAGCAGAAATCTCCACCTGAGTGAAGACAGGGCTTACTATTGCAATTAGTTAGATGCTGACACTAACAGCCCCACTGCTGGTAACTCAGAGAGGCCCTTGTTGCCCTAGATAGGGCTGTGGCCAACACAGGCCTCGCTGTGAGCAGGATTTGAACCTGCGCAGGGAAACCCTATTGGATTTCGAGTCCAACGCCTTAACCACTCGGCCATCACAGCTGTGGCTGCTATGAGGTCAGGGAAACTGGTAAATAATCCCAGTGCGCAGGCCTAACGTCACCTGCCATAGAATTCACACAGCAAACCATTGCAACAGCTGTGCAGAGGAGTCCTGGCCGTTCTGGTCTTAGGCTGCCTTTGAGGTGAGTTCGGCTTTAAGGTCTTCTCTCCTCCTTCTTGGTCTTCCTTTCCTTTTTCCTTCCTCTTCTCTTCTCCCCTTTTCCTTCTTCTTGCTGGTCTCCTTCTTGGACCCCAGTTTATATAGAGAAACTCAATACTGCTTAGTTCTTCCTTAACCAATTATTTTAGTATAATTTCACTCACCCATCATAACATTCTGTAACAGAATTACCTAACCAATCAAACCCCACCCCCTTAGTTGATTTACACCTAGCAAAATCAATTATACAGCAGACAGAAACAGATCCAAACCAGACTATCACACAGACAAACAATAGGAAAGTGAGGACAAGAATCATAGAATGCCAATTGCACAACCACAACTATTGGTAAGCAGTCTTATGCCAGACAAAATGCTGGTGATTAAGTTTTCTCTACCCACCGTGAGATGTGCTTCTTGCCTGGTGACAGTGGGTGGCACTAGGATACAATCCTTTCTCAGCCTAGTGTGACACTATTTCAATGTCATTTAGCTGGAACGTGAGCATGTGACTCCAGGCTTTACAGCTAATTGCTGCTGCTCTTCAGTCTGGCTGCAGAAGAAGGCTTTAGTTTAGACCTACTGAATAGCTACAGGCCTTTCCATAGGGTTATAGAAAAACCACATTGTTACATAGGACCTTTCCAGGCCAAAGACAACAGGATCCACAAGCACAGACAAAGGAAGGTAAATGCAACTGTGAAGGGACTTGAACCCTCAATCTTCTGATCCGAAGTCAGACGCCTTATCCATTAGGCCACACAGTCTTGCCTTACATGGAGCTGGACTTCCTGAAATGCGTAGGTAGGTAAAAGTCTCCCTAGTTCATCAGGTTTTATTATTTTCCTTGTTTGGCAGTTTAGAAATCATGTCTGAGCTGGTTTGCAGGAAGCAGGGCAGAGATGTGGTAGGGGAAGGCTCAGCCTGCACAGCCCCAGTGGCTAAAAGGGCCTTGGCCTGGCTTCCTGTCCCCAAAAGCAGGGCAACTAATGCCCCAAATCCTGCTGCTGCAGTGGCTACCTCAAGGCACCAGCTGGGGGGCAGGCTCTGGAGCCCAAGCCAAGCCACACGGGGAGACTCAATATGACTGGGAGGCCTGGAGCGTGTGTGTCCTGCACAGAGGCTGCTGCTGGTGGCCTGCGTCAGTGGCCCAACAGCTCAAGTTCCCCTGAACCAGCTTCTCCCCCTGGAGCCAACCCCCAGCGCTGCTGAGGCCCCTGACATGAGGCAGTGGGACCAGGGCTTTGTCCAAGGATGGTTGTGGAGTTTGTGAGGGAGACACCTGGGCAGCAGCAGCTGCAGCTTCAGGATGACAACGCTGATGACCTGTAGCTCCAGGACGAGGAGGAGGATTCTAGCTGTGTCCTAACCCTGCCTTGGAGCCAGTTGCTGGTCTTCCCACTTCAGGATGACAATCTGCTCCTGCAGGCAGTGCTGCCAGGTGCTAAGTTCCCAACACTGGGCTGAAACATACAACCACTGTCGGGTGTAACTCAGTGGTAGTGTGTGAGTGCCGATTGTAGAGGTCCTTGGTCCAATGTCAAGTGCCCCCTTAAAAAGTTGATTATCCTAAGTGAAACATTTGCACCTCCAGGTGTGTCAGTCATGGATTTCTATTGTACAGGGATTCTTAAAATGTCAGCAAACCCCTCGTGTGTTCTTGTGCCAATGCATGTAAACCAGGCAGACGGGTCCCTCAACTGAAACCAGTTCAAACCTGCTAGGTGTCTGGTTTCTATTCCCATCAACTGAGCAAGGCTGAGATCTGAGATCTGAACGCCCATTGGCTGTTCTGTACAGAAGAACAAGAACCACATCCAGCTGGAGAGGAATTGCCGTGATCAATCTTCTGGAACTTGATTCAGCCAGTCAAACTAAGACTCACTAAATCAAACCCAGAGGGCACCCCACCAGCATCCTGCACTTCTGCTCTTTGCTCCCTTTGGCTTCCTGCTGTGGGGACAAGGCAAAGTTCAACTGAAGGAAGCCGACTCTAGGTACAGATGGAGGGATGGTAGGAAAAGCAGACACATTGGTCAGGCGTCAGGCACCGCTGGTTTCATGCACACTCAGCCTCACCTACAGCTGGGAGGCAGTTTGCAGTGAGCTGAAAAGAAACTGGCCCACAGAACCAAGGCTCAGGATATTTCTGGGTCCAGATGTGCAAACACCTGGCAGTCAAGCTTGTTGCCCTTGTTAGGGGTATGACCAAAACACAGGCCTCAGTGTGAGCAAGATTCAACCCTGCACAGGGAAAAACTTTTGGATTTTTAAGCCAACTACTTAACCACTTGGCCATCATTACTGTAAGAGACCATTCTCCTGTACTTATATGTGAACAAAAAATTTGTGACTTGCTCGTTGGCCAATTCAGATTGCTATAGGACAAAGGAATTCTCTCTTAATTCTGTGCCCTCAGGAAGGGACAGACCCAAGGAGGCCGGGCCCCCACCTGGGGTCTCCAACCCAAACTGTGAGACCCAAGAGCTTACAATCCAGATGATCAGTGTTTGCTGCACTTACCCCTTCCCCCAGCAACACTAAATCTCAAGGCCAACTCCACAGTCCCAGCGGCTGGGGGAGATGTGCATGTTAGAGCCTCTGCCCACTGAGCTGTAGCCTTCTGTGCCCAGGGAGCCAGACATCACCAGGGCTGGAGGGAAATGGGGAATGGCTGCACTTTGGGAGGCAAAGGTGTTGTCTGGGACCATAGAATAGATCAGTTTTAGTAAGTGGCCTCAAGAGGGCACCATGGCTTAGCTGGCTAAAGCACCTGTCTCGTAAACAGGCGATCCTGGGTTCAACTCCCAGGGGTCCCTTGCTGTGGCCTTTGTTCACCTTTTCTTATGTCCTTCTGGGACACAGAAGAGGCCTCCCCTGGCCACCCATGGAACTGCTGGTTCAGGAAAAGGCTGATTGGGGAGGTTCGTTAGGGAGAAGGAAACCAGAAACCTGGAGCGGGTGCAGAGATGACTAGCACTGGCCAGGCAGGGCTCTGACTCCCACTGTAAGTCCCTGGGTACCACACACTGGCCAGTGAGTCCTGCTCCATGGTCGTCCCAGTGCTCTGGGTGGGAGAGACGTGCCTGTAACTCCCTGCTGGGAGCGTGGGCCCTGCCCTGCCTGGTGTGGGAGGGGACAAACACAGGCTGGTTGACAGGGGCTCTGACACTCCAGCATCGGGGTCGTCCAGCCCGTCAGACGGATTTAAACCAGGCCGGTCGGAGCCTCCTGCGCTCGCCAAGGGGGATTCTGTACTTGCTGCCTTGGGAGCTAGGGTCACATTGCAGAGCTCCCCCAGGGACGTCCCACGGCACCACCAGCCCAGCCCCAGCCGCTCTCCCTGCCCTCGGCAACGTGGATGCGTTTTATCCTTCCCCTTCAGTGACAACTGCCCATTTCCCACCAGCCCCAGACCTGTGGGACCCGCTCCCTTCCCCACGAGCAGTGAGTGCCAGCACGGCTCCCTGCTGAGGCTGCGGCTGTGGGAACAAGCCCCTGGCTTTGTGAGGGAGATGAGATGTCAAGGTGTTGAGTTTCACCCATGGCTAGTGTGGGGTGACCCACACTTTGGGGGCAGCTGGAGGTGCCTCCTGAGAGCTGTTTTTCAGAGGGGTGTGATCAGCCCCCCCTGTGTTTCTGGCTCCTTCCAACGGCTTGAATCTGTCATCTAAAAGTTGAGGAATGTGCATTTGGAAGAGGGAATTTCTGTCTCTGTTATCTTTAGTGTGCCCCAGCAGCTTAATGGACAAAGCAATGGTTTCTTAAACCAGGGATTGTGGATTCAAGTCCCACCTGGATTGACAGTTGTGATGTTTCCTGGTAGGTGTAGAGTCTCTTTGGGTTCCTCTTTGCCATGTTATCTGTGAGATGTTTCAACACTGGGCAAGTGTCCCCTGGAACTGCCATTTCCCCCCAGACAGGACCCCTCAGGAGCAGACAGTGACACTGGTGTTAGGCGCAGACAGGAGGAGAGTGTTTGCTAAAAGCTGAGCTGTGCACAGTGAGGTCACTTGCAGAGATGCAGACGCTGGCGTCTCTGTATGCGCCTTGGCACCTGTCACCCATCAGTACCCACCACCTCTCACCCCCCTGCCAGCACCCAGACAGAAGGCCAGTGCACATGGAGCCAGCGACCGTAGCAAGGGAGGCAGCTGCAGCACAATTCCAGGCCTGGGGCCCATTGAACAATTGTTTGAACTATTTTGAAACTTTAGGCTCCATCGACACTGCAGGCTTCTTGCCCAAGAACGGTTTTGGGCAAGAATTCTTGTGCAAGAGCCCATCCACACGGCCGTGTGCTTTAGCCCTAAAAGCAAGGCAGGATAGCTCAGTTGTTTGAATGTGACTTTGCTAAGACCAGGGTTATGAGTTTAATCCTTGAGATAACCATTTAAGTATCTGGGGCATATCTGTCAAGGATGGTTCTTGGAGCTTCCATAAGCGCAAGGACAGAACTACCTGACCTCTCAAGGCTCCTTCCAGCTCTATGAGATGGTGTATCTCCTTATAAAGAGAATTGTGGACACTCTCTTGTGTAAGAAAGCTGCAGCCCTAGCAAAATGGCTGGGGTGTGATTATGTCATTAGTGGTGAGTGTCCATTAGTAACCAAGAGTCCATGGAAAGGTTTAGGGAGGGCAGGGGCTCAGCAAAGGGGTGGGGTGTTGGGAAAGGGACGGGATAGATCCTGGCTTGCCCTGACATTTAAAAGGTGACCTTGGGGGCATGTGGCCCCCTGAGCAGCCTCTGATGTTCCCTGTGTGAGCCCCAGAACCAGCCCTGAGTGACAGGGGCAGAGGGGGAGCAGCTCACACATGCCAAGGGGCTGGCCAGGGGCAGGACATGAGCCTGCAAGGCAGCAGTGACATCACAAGGAACTTTTGCAGCACCTCAGCTCATTGGCTGGGAGGCAGTGACCTCACAGAGGGACCATGGCAACAGCCAGGTGGGACAGGCTGCAGGGCTGGGGCATCTCAGAGACCCCCATGGCCTGGCTGCCTGGAATCTCCTTTGTGAGGTTTCCCCTTGAGGGCAGAAGGGATTGAGGGTCCCATCTGGGAGTGTCTCTGTGGAGATTTCCCCTTTCCCCAGGCTGCAGTGGGAGGGGCTGGGGCAGGCAGGGTTACAGGAGGGGCTGGCATTGAACTGAAGAGAGATCTGGGAGAAGCAAGAGGAAGGGCTGCAAACACATGATGAGGATGGGATTTGAACCCATGCATGCAAAGCTCAATAGATTAGCAGTCCATCGCCTTAACCACTCGGCCACCTCATCAGAAGTGCTAGAATTGGTTACCAATTACCCAAAGCCAGCACTGCCAGGAACCTTTGTGCCACTTGCTGGCTGGCCAGGGACACCCAGGTCTGGAAGGTTTTGCCTTTTCACAATGTTCCCTGGGCTGTTGTACAAAGCTTAATGCTGGTAGCAAACCCAAACACCCCCTGGCTACATCTACCCTGCAGGCTTCTTACACAAGAACTGTTTTGTGCAAGAGTTCTTGTGCAAAATGTCTTGTGCAAGAGCACATCGACACTGCCACGTGTTTTTGCACAAGAATGTCCGTGGCAGTGTGCACGCTCTCTTGTGCAAGAAAGCTCTGATGGCCATTTTAGCCATAGGGATTTCTTGCACAAAAAAACCCTGTTGCCCATTCATACTACCTTCTTGTGCAAGAGCTCTTGCACAAGAGGGTTTATTCCTCATGGGGAGAGGAATAACTCTTGCCCAAGAAGCCCTCTTTTCCTACGTTTTGCTGTAAATTTAGTTGCTCAAGAACGCGTGTGCAGTGTAGATGCTCCTCAAGATTTTGCGCAAGAACGGCCATTCTTGAGCAAGAAGCCTGCAGTGTCAACGTAGCCCCTGGATGCCCAGAGACGGGCTGTCTAGTCACAGTCTGGCTCGGAGCGCTCTGCAATGGGAAGATGTCCATGGAGCAGGCAGATGGCAGCGGCACACGGCTCTGGTGGGCCCAGCATCCAGAGGAGCGTTTCCGATATGAGTGTTTACTGACAGTGTCCGTCTCTGGTCTGATTTCACAGTGTGGTGAGACACTGGCACCTACAGCAGCATGGATGGGGTGACTGGAGGGAGTGGCTGGCGGGCGGCCGGTAGGAGCAGTGGCAAGTGGCCAAGGGAGTGGGTGAGCCTCATTTGCATATCTAATTAGCCACCATTGTTGTGGAAGAGGCTCTTGTGCCAGAAGGAGCATCTACACAGCCCCCTCTTGTGCAAGAAAAACCCTCTTGTGCAATGCCGCTACGCTTAGCCTCATTTGCATATTTCTGGCGCAAGAACCTGCCAGCGTAGACATAGCCCAATTGTTTTCACTGTCAGGGGGCTCAGTGGCCCCTCCCTCTTCCTACTTGCTCTCCCAAAAGAGACAGACCTGGCTCCCCTTTCTTTTCCCCCAGCAATTGCCATGCTGCAAAGCAGATATTAGAGACAGCAAAACCCACAATCCACAGGGCTCTGTGGCGCAATGGAAAGCGTGTTGGACTTCTAAGATTTGGTGCTCACTGTGACCTAGGTTGGTCATTCAAAGGTTGTGGGTTCAAATTCCATCAGAGTCACTTCAGCTGCTTTCTCATTTCCAGAGCTGCTTTTACAGACCAGGAAATCCTTAGCCTGACAGTAGGATGGGCTTTAGTCCAGACAGTTCCCAGGAGACCCCAGCAAGAGTGGAGACAAGGGCTCCTCTGAAAGGCTGCAGGTACCCATAGACCCTTTTGTCCCTCCATGTCTCCTACCAGTGCTGTGCCTCGCTCAAGCTATGTCTACACACACTGTTCTGAAAAAGCTAGGTAAATTGTGACCCCTAGTTTGCATAGCTTTTTCTGGAAGAAGCTTTTCCAACATTTGGCCTGTTTACACTGGGCCAAATGTGGGAAAAAAACCTTTTTTTGTAACATTCCCTTCTTCTTCACAAAACAAGGTTCACAGAGGCACCAAAAACGCATGTCTGCTCTTCCGAAAACAATTTGGCAGCTGTGTTCTCTTTACTAAAGCGTTGTCTGTGTAGTGTAGACAGAGCCCTGATGTAACATCTTATTTCAAGTTTAGGTGCAGTGTAGATAGAGGGTTGACTCAGAGTCCTTAGTGCTGCCTCTTAGACCATGGGACCTACACAAGACACCTGTGACTCAGCTGGGCCAAACTGGAGCCCTGGCCTAGGCCCACTGGGACCAGCTTTGCTTGTTTTCCTTCCACCCAGAGCCCCCTTCTTCTCCTGGGCTGCAAGGAGGCTCCTGGGGGATGCCCTGAGACAGGCACAGGACTCTGCCTCCCCACAGCCAGCCCCACCCCACAGGCTTTGGCAGAACAAGGGGGGGGGCTCTGCTCACCCTACTGAGTCCCACTGAGATGTTGAGCTTTTGTCCTGCCCCCCTCAGCTTGGCCTCCCTCCTCTGCCCCATTCCTGCCTCACTTCCTCCTTGGACAAGTCACACAAGGGAAGCAGCAGGAGGAGCTGGCCCCATACACCTGCTTCCGAGGGCAGGGGAGGCTGAGACAGAAGTGTCCATCCGGTGCCTGGCCTGACCCATCTGGCATTCTCAGCTGATGTCACCCCCCCGTCGCATGTGAGTTGGGCTTATCCCAGGCAGGAGGAGCTGCACTTACCCGGGCACCCAGGGGAGCAACAATAAGAGAAGACCCTGTGTTTGTGCCTGGTTTTGAACCAGGAACCTTTTGCATGTCAGGCAAATGTGATAAGCACTACACAAAAACACAAAACACACAACTGTTCTTCAGAGAATGGCACTTGTCTGACTGTTCTGTTCCTGGCTCTTTCCAACACCCTGCTCTGCAGGGGAGGGGAATGCACCTTGTGAACACTCCACCTCTTGTTCTCATGGGAGCGACTCACCCGAGCTGCCAGCTCCTCATTTCCTCACCAGCCCCTTGAGATTTGTAGCTCAAAGCTGGAGCTGCTGTGGCAGGAGGTGAAGCTACAGAAGCTGACGGGACAATCAGCGGGCGGAGGGTTATTTTTTCTCCTCCCTGGGCTGATGTGGCTAGAACTGAGGAGAAGAAAATCCTCTTCCATTCTCCTCAGAAGATGGAATTTGCAGTTGGTTCTCTCTCTGGTTCTACTAAAGCTGGACCCCAGGACTAGACTTTTTCTTTCTAAAGCCCTAATGAAAACTGAGCCAATTGCTCACAGGCTGAGAATGTGAGTTAAAGAAGGGCACCACCCAGCATGGGGCTTGAACCCATGACCCTGAAATTAAGAGTCTCACACTCTACCAACTGAGCTAGCCAGGCTGTGGGCAAAAAGTTTCCTAATATCCCATCACAGCATAACAGGAGCCAGGTGTTCTCCACTGCCTGACTCAAGGCTCTTTCTTGCCCCTAATGTGGGGTTCTGCTCTGTGGGGAGGTTTGAGCTCAAACCCCACTCCCAACACACCCACTTCTTTCCCCACAAGGAACGGCCCCATTTCCATCTCTCCAGGGACAGCAGAAGGGCTCTGGCCTGTTCTCTGCAAAATGCTCAGCCTGTTTCATTTTCTGCAGGAACGAGTGGGATCCATGCGCCCTGTTCCCCAGTGACAAGTGTGTGTCCTCTTCCCCCTTTCCACAGACACAGCAGGCCAGGGAGTTGTACACCTGCAGTGGCCCCTTCCTACGTTGCCGGGAAGAAAGCAGCTTGGACTGACGGGCGAGTCTCACTTGCTGATCAGACTCCCAGGGCCTGAGCTCTGGGGCCAGCCCGGGGCAGGAGGGGGAGGAGGTGTGAAGAAATTCCAGGGGAGGGGGAAGAGGTGACCCAGCCCTCCCCCCATCAATTTTTTTTCTTTTTTGCTAAAACAAGTTTTGCTTCTATTTTTTGGGGGGGAGCGTGAGGGTTTTCAAAAATCAAAAAGGGGGGGCGTGATGCTGAAAAGTTTTGGAACCACCGCAAGGGGATGACCCAGCAGGGTCTCAAAAGGAGTGCTCCAGGTGAGGTTTGAACTCACAACCTCAGCATGTCTCCTACAAGTACTGCCTTATAAGTACTGTGCGCTAACCCATTGCGCCACTGGAGCAGACATTTGAAGTCTTTCTTCAAAGTCCTTAGATTGAAAAAGTCAAGACGCACAAAGTGGAATTGAAGTTTCTGCCTGTGCCCTTGTTCTTTCTTTTCACAGGCAGAGCCGGGGGCTCCGCACATCCAGAGACCCCTCCCTCTTCCTCTGTGGTCTCTGAAATAACCCACCCTAGAGGGGCACAAAGCTGCTGGAGGCCAGAGCACTAGAGATGAGTTGCACGTGGGTTAGTGCTCCCTTTGCACGTGAGAGGTAGGAGGATTCACTCCCATCTTCTCCCACCTGCTCGCTGGTGCTCAGGGGTTGGCCCCTTTCCTGCTGCCCCAACTCTTATTCCCACAATGCACTTTGTGCAGGGGCCATTGGTCTTTGTTCCAAGGTGTGTGGCTGGGAGCCAGGACCCTTCTCAAAGTATACAACTCCCCCGCCTCCGTTCTGCTCACACTCTCTGGCTGCCTCCAGCATGGGCTGAGCTCGGGGGTGAGATGGGCGACCTGCCCTGCAGCTGTGATGGCCTCAGGCACCTGACCACAAGTCTGCTCACGAAGCTCTAATGGGCCTCAGACAAGCAAAACCCCCCTTAGTGAACCTCAGGGCAAGGAAGCCGAAAAGCCTGGAGCACAAGGACCTCCCAGCGACCACCCCAGCCCGTCCCACTGAGATTTAAACTCAGATTGGAGGATTCAGAGTCATTAGTGCTGCCCCTTACACCTGGGACCTAGACAGAAGGCCTGGGGTAGACACCTGGGACACACAGTTCTCAGTCTGGCCTCTGCTCTCCTGGCTTCCCTCCGGCTCCTTCTTCTCTCAGGACTCTCTGGCTACATCTACACGGCACGTTTATTTTGGAATAAGCTCTTCTGGAACAGTTATTTCAAAATAGCACGTCTACACTGCAGGGAAACCTCAAAATGAGTCTGAGGAGGCTTCCCTAATGTAGACGTGCTACCTTGATTTAGAGCCCCAGGGGGAATAACTTAGAATGGCCCTGGGGAGGGGATATTTTGAAATAGCAGAAGTGGAGCATGTACACGCGCCTCATTTTGAAATAGCTATTTCAGAATAGGCATTTTTCTGCGTACAGTGAGGTCTACAGAAGTTGGAATCAGCCGTCCGTTATTTCAGAGTTACTTCAAAATAACGGAATTGCTGTCTAGACTCTTGCCTTGTTATTTTGGAATAACGGCCATTGTTTCAAAATAACTTTTCTGTGTGGACAGAACCTCTGTCCTGCCCCAGTTCTGATGCTTTCTGGACAAACTCCATGTTAGGACCAGTCACAATCTGGGCTCAGTGAGGGTCCATCCTACCTGAGATGTGTGACACACAAAAGTCTCCTGTTCCCTGCCCAGTTCCCAACACTGGCTGCAGACCCAGCGATATTTGGTGCCTTGGCTGCTGTCCCTGCTGGCAGGTAGCTGTCCCGCACCTGCAGTTCATCTGCCTCCCAGAGAGGAGGTAGCTCTGTGAGGGGGAGAAGCCGGGGAATTTCCCTGCATGTGTAAAAACCATCACTGCAGGCCCGGGCTGGGGCAGTGCGCTGGCATCCCTCATGTCTGGAGCATCCGCCAGGGAAAAACTGAAACCGTATCAGGAGATAAGGGGCCAAGGTCCCCCCCAGCAGGAGCTATAGGGAATGGGCTACCTCTACTTCTCCACAGCAGGAAATACTGGACGGGGTCCCTCCACCACTCTCCAGGAGGAGCTATGGAGCCAGGGGACCCTCCACCCCCCAGAAAGAGCCAATGGGTGCCATGGGGGCTCACACACAAACAGGTGCACATGCCCTCAATATTGGTGCCCAGGGAAAAACTCGTTCCGCTCCTGGAACAGGAACAGTGACTAGCAGTGAGGCCCCTCCCTGGCAGCACCATGTCAGACGGTTTCTTCTTGGCCTGGCGCCTCCTGAATGCTGGGAGCAGCTGCCTGGCCCGAGGGGCTGCAGTTCTCTGGAGAGAGGGGCTGGGGCCGGTGGCTGCAGGAAAACCCTTCTGCTGTGTCTGTGGCTGAGCTGCACAAAGGAAGATACAAGATCCCTGGGGGGGTCTTTGCCGGATGAACGTGCCTGAGGAAAGAAGCTGGAAGCGCAACAGACACACAAAAGGGGACTTAAGACAGTTTGAGTCGCACACACGGCAGGTGGCGCAGCTCAGTCAGGGACTTTATCCACTCACAGAGCTTCACAACTTCTCCTCCCCCCCCACACTCCACCAGGCAAACTGCCCCATGGGCCTCGCCCGCACCATGCTCAGGGCCTCGGGATTTTCTGTCACTTTGCCAGACCAGATCACTAGCCACCCCCACTGCTCTGGAGTCTCTGCCTCTCATTGGCCTTCTCATCCTCAGGCACCGCTTTGTCTCCAGACAGACCCTGCTCTGCTACAGGCACCTCTCTCTCGCTGTCACTCATGGGCCTTCAAGTGCAAAAAATGCCCCTTTGTTCTGCCTGTGAATACATGGGCTTTTAGGAAATACACCTGTATTTGCTAGGGAGGGGTCTGAACAGTTTTTATAGAGAGAGAGACAGCCACCATGGATCATCCTTGCGAACTGTCTCAGAGAGCCAAGGAAGGCAAATAATTTGTTAGTGAGAGGAAACTGTTACCCCAGGTGGGACTTGAACCCACAATCCCTGGCTTAGAAGGCCAATACCTTGTCCATTAGGCCAGTGGGGAACACAGAAAATAGGGCCAGGGATTCACCCTTCTAAATGTCCCTTCCTTGGCTTTTAGCTCCTAATGAAGCCCCTTTGAAGAAGCCAGATACACAGGAAGGGCTGATCATACCCCTCTGAAAATCAGCTTTCCATGGGTATCTGTAGCTGGCTCCAAGTCATGGCTTCCCCAGGCTGGCACCTAGGGGCATTATCAGCTGATGTCACACTCCCTTTGTCACATGGGAGTTGGGCTCATCCTAGGTACAGGCTGGTCAGCAGCACCTGCACATACCTGGGCACCCAGGGGAGCAGCAATAAGGTCCTGATGTTAAGAGGAATAAGGGATCTTCCAGAAAAGGTTTATTTTTTGAAAGATCCCTGTCTACACTGGTGCTTTTTTCGGGCAAAGCCCCAAGCTGGAAAAAAGCGGCAGCCATATTCATGCAAATGCCGCGGGGAAAATTTAAATCCCCATGGTATTTGCAATTCCGAACTGTCTCATTAGCATCCCTTTTCCGGAAAAGAGTGCCAATGTAGACACAGCCATTGGGTTTCGAAATTTGCGTAGGTTTTTCCAGAAGGACAGTGCAGTGTAGACATAGCCTGAGTGTTGCTCAGCACTCGTAGGAGACAGGGAGGGACAAAACAGTCTAAAAGCACCTGCAGCCTTTCAGAACAACTGCCAGCCCCAACCCCAAGGACCAGCCCTTCCCTACATCCTTACTGGGGTCTGCTGGGAATTGCCTGGATGCCAGCCTACCCCAGTGTCAGCCTAAAGATTGACTGGTCTGTAAAAGCCACATCCTGGAAATGAGGAAGCAGCTGAAGTGACTCTGGTGGGACTTGAACCCACAGCCTTTGAATGTATAGCTGGGCTCACATTAACCATTACAGCTTAGAAGTCCAACGTGCTTTCCATTGCATGACAGAGCCTGATCGACTACTGACTTTGATATCTCCACTCTCTGCTTTGCAGCATGGCAATTGCTGGGGGTCTGTCGCTTTTGGGAGAGGAGGTAGGAAGAGGGAGGCAGCCACTGAAATTAAAGGATAAGAGCTGAGCTGCAGGTGGAGATATTGATCCCACTGCCTCTAGCATGCTAAGCAAGCACTCTACCACTTGAGCTAATTCCCCTGCCTGTGAAAAGAGCTGCTGCCTCACCCACCTTGTTCCAGAGCCCACAACATCCCTGCGGCTGCCCAAAGCTCCTTTCTGAAAGGGCCACTTGTGAGACTGACACCCGTGTGCCGGCTAGCTCGGAGGTTTAGGACGTGGTGCTCATATCACACAGACGCGTTTTAAGAGCAAGCCCCTTATTTCAAGCTATAACAGGCTCGCTATTCTGATGTCCCTGCATGGCAGGAGGAGGGAGGGATGTTTCGCAATAGCGATTTGTTTGGAATAAGTGCTGTGTAGACAGCCCCAAATTAAAAAATAAGCTATTTCAAAATAGGCACATTGATTATTTTGAACTATGGGACGCAACCCTAGTGAGTTAGAGCTGAACTCTGCCCCCAGCTCCCTGCTTCACCCACCCATGTACTGACTCCCGCGCTGCCATGGGGCTGTTTGCATTGGCCTCTTCTCTCTGTCGCCAGGCTGCAACCAGGACTGAGAATCAGGCAGGAGAATGTGACCCGGCTCCCTGCACCTGAGCCCTGCATTTCTCATCTCTTCAGAGACACTTGTTAGTGGAGGAATAAATCACAGTCACATGAGTGTAGATTATGAAACTTTGTAGTTGTTGTTGCCTTGGAAACTCCCCACAGACCTTCCCCTGGAGTCCCTGGCAGCCGCTCACATTGCACAGCTCACTTGGAGGTGAGGGTGCTGTGTAGACGTGCCTGTCCTGTTGAGGGCCAGCCTGCTGGGGGGAGGCTCTGGCCACTTCCTTTCCTTGTCTCTCTCAGGCTGTGTCTACACTGCAGGGCTACGTCTACACTGCAGGCTTTTTGTGCTAGAGCAACTGCTCTTGTGTAAAAACTTGTAGAGCGTCTACACTGCAGGCACGTTCTTGTGTAAGTAAATTTATGGTGCAGAATCAGACAACAGGGCTTCTGGCACAGAAGTTATTGCTCTCCCCACAAGGAATAAGCCCTCTTGTGCAAGAACTCGTCAACAAGGTGGCAGTGTGGATGGGCAACAGCGGTTTCTTGCTCAAGAAAGCCATGTATCTAAAATGCCCATCAGAGCTTTCCTGAGCAGGAGAGCGTCCACACTGCCATAGGCGCGCTTGCAGAAAAGCACTTCTCTTGTGCAACAGCACATGGCAGTGTGGACACACTGTTGGGCAAGACCTTTTGCACAAAACAGATTTTGCGCAAGAAGTCTGCAGGGTAGATGTAGCCAGGGGGTGTTTGGGTTTGTTACCAGCACTGAGCTTTGTACAACAACCCAGGGAACATTGTGAAAAGCCAAAACCTTCCCACCCTGGGTGTCCCTGGCCAGTCAGCAAGTGGCAGAAAGGTTCCCTGAAGTGCTGACTTCAGGTGATTTGAAGCAAATTGTAACAGCTCAGATGAGGTGGCCGAGTGGTTAAGGCGATGGACTGCTAATCCATTGTGCTCTGCATGCATGGGTTCAAATCCCATCCTCATCGGGTGTTAGTAGACTTCTCTCTTGCCTCTCCCAGAGGTTCAGTGGCAGCCCTGCCTGCCCCACCCCCCTCCCACTACAGCCAGGGGAAATCTCCTCAGGGGGAAACCTCACAAAGGAGATTCCAGGCAGCCAGGCCATGGGCGTCTCTGAGATGCCCCAGCCCTGCAGCCTGTCCCACCTGGCTGTTGCCATGGTCCCTCTGTGAGGTCACTGCCTCCCAGCCAATGAGCTGAGGTGCTGTAAAAGTTCCTTGTGATGTCACTGCTGCCTTGCAGGCTCATGTCCTGCCCCTGGCCAGCCCCTTGGCATGTGTGAGCTGTTCCCCCTCTGCCCCACTCACTCAGGGCTGGTTCTGGGGCTCAAGCAGGGAACATCAGAGGCTGCTCAGAGGGCCACATTGCTAGGAATAAGGGATCTTTTGGACAAGGTTTTATTTTCCAAAAGATCCCGTCTAGACTGGTGCTTTTTCCTGGCAAAGCCCCGAGCCAGAAAAAAAGCAGCAGCCATGTTCATGCAAAGGAAGCGGGGGAGATTTAAATCCCCGCTTCATTTGCAATTGCGCTGTGTCTAATCTGCATCCCTTTTCCGCAAAAGGCCCTTCAGCAGCAGCACACGGCTGCCATCCAGCAGGCCCTTCCGGGGGCTTGTGCATCTGAGAGGCCCTGAGGGAGAGTTCCAGACAAGGACACCTGTGAGACTCTCCCCTGGGTGCCCCCACAAGGGCCTTCTGTATTTCCCCTCTGTGCCTCCCCCACCACCACCGCACACACCCTTCCCCTGCCCGCCCTTCCCACTTTCTGCTCCCGCCTCCCCTGCTGAAGACACGTGAGGAGACACGTGAGAAGTGGTTTTTTTTTTGTGGACCTGCCCCGACCGCAGCCCTAGAGACTCTGGAACAAAGAAGACACATGAGAAGAACCCAACTTTCTTCCTTTTCCTGTGACATGGATGGATCTAGCTCAGGTTTCATTCAAGGGGTCCGTCTGCATGTGAAGTACCTGTGACAGCCCCTGTGCTTCTCTGCCCCCCCATCAGCAATGCCACCTACTTGGGGGAGCACGTGCCCCGAGACTTGTAGAAATGACAACCTAGACAAGCCAGCATCAATCAGGCACCCTTCGATAGCTCAGCTGGCAGAGCAGAGGACTGTAGTTTGTGTTTGACAAGTGATCCTTAGGTCGCTGGTTCAACTCCTGCTCGAAGGAGTGATTGTTTTCCCTCCGGCCTGGCCTTAGCAGAAGGTAACCAAGGTGGTTGCCTTGGGTCCGTGTCTTCAGAGCCCTCCGCTGCAATTGACAGAAAGATTGTGGGAAGGAGCTGCCAATCACATTTCTTGGGCTGCGCAGGTTATATCCACAAACACAAAAGTTCTTTCGGAACAATGGCCGTTATTCCACAATAACAATGCAAGAGTCTACACAGCAATTCCGTTATTTTGAAATAATTCTGAAGTAACAGACGGTTTATTCCGACTTCTGCAAACCTCATTCTACGAAGAATAACATGTAATCCAAATTAGCTATTTCAAAATAAGGTGTCTGTAGCTGCACCACTGCTGCTAATTTGAACTAGCCCCTCCCCAGGGCCATTCTAAGTTATTCTTCCTGGGGCTCTAAATTGAGATAGCTCATCTACACTGGGGAGCCTGCTTCAGACTATTCTGAGGTTTCCCTGCAGTGTAGACGTGCTAGTTCGAAATAAGCTATATTGGAATCACTATTCCAGACCAGCTTATTCCAAAATAAATGTGCCATGTAGTCGTAGCCAGAGGGATGAAGCAGCAGGAGGAAAGCCCAGAGTCCAGAGGCCAGTCTGAAAGCTCAGTATTCCATATGGCTACACACAGTCACCTGTCTTGGTCCCATGGTGTAAGGGGCAGGACTTTGAATCTTGCAATCTGAGTTCAAATCTTAGTAGGACCTCCTGGGTTGGGGCTTATTGTTGTGAGGTTTTTCACACTGCCTGGCTATGCTGCAGGCTTCTTGCACAAGAATGGCAGTTCTTGTGCAAAAACTAGCACAGTGTCTACCCTGCATGTGCATTCATGTGCAAGAAAAACAGTAAACCATTGGAAAAGAGGGCTTCTTGTGCAAGAGTTAGTCCTCTCCCCATAACGAATAAGCCCTCTTGCACAAGAAGGCAGTGTGCACAGGCAAGAGGGATTTCTTGCACCAGAAACCCCTAAGGCTAAAATAGCCATTAGACCTTTCTTGCACAAGAGAGCATCTATGCTGCTGTAGATGCTCCTTAGGAGGAGATAAACCACCTCATAGAGCTGGAAGGGACTTTGAGAGGTCAGATAGTCCAGTCTCCTGCCCTCATAGCAAGCACAAGAACCCTCCCTGACAGATTTGCCCCAGATCTCTAAATGGCCCCCTCAAGGATTGAATTCAGAATCCTGGGTTTAGCAAGTTAATACTCAAACCACTCAGCTCTCCCTCCCTGTTGTGCCAAAACACATGGCCGTGTGGATGTGCTCTTGCACAAGAACTCTTGCACAAAACAGTTCTTGGGCAAGAAGCCTGCAGTGTAGATGGAGCCTAAAGTTTTTCATATTTTTTGTTTTAAAAATATTTCAAAAAGTTGTTCAATGTGCCCCAAGCCTGGAATTGTGCTGCAGCCGCCTCCCTCGCTACGGTCGCTGGCTCCATGTGCACTGGCCTTCTGTCTGGGTGCTGGCAGGGGAGTGAGAGGTGGCAGGTACTGATGGGTAACAGGTGCCAAGGTGCATACAGAGAAGCCAGCGCCTGCATCTGACTTCACTGTGCACACCTCAGCTTTTAACAAACACTCTCCTCCTGTCTGCACCTAACACCAGTGTCACCGTCTGCTCCGGAGGGGTTCTGTCTGGGGGAAAATGGCAATTCCAGGGGACCCTCACAGCTAACATGGTAAAGAGGAAGACAAAGAGACTCCACTAGGAAACATCACCAGTGTCACCCCAGATGGGACTTGAACCCACAATCCCTGGCTTCGGAAGCCAATGCCTTGTCCATTAGGCCACTGGGGCACATGAGTGATGATACAGAAACCGAAATTCCCTTTCTTTCTGGCTGGCCAGGGATACCCAGGGCGGAAAAGTTTTGGCTTTTCACAATGTTCCCTGGGCTGTTGTAGAAAGCTCAGTGCTGGTAACAAACCCAAACACTCCCTGGCTACATCTGCCCTGCAGGCTTCTTGCGCAAGAACTGCTAGGTGCAACAGCGCATCCACACTGCCATGTGCTTTTGCACAAGAACGTCCATGGCAGTGTGAACGCTCTCTTGTGCAAGAAACCCCTGTTGCCCATCCATACTGCCTTCTTGTGCAAGAGCTCTTGCACAAAAGAGCTTATTCCTCCTGGGGAGAGGAATAACTTGCGCAAGAAGCCCTCCTTTCCTACATTTTGCCATAAATTTACTTGTGCAAGAATGCGCGTGCATTATAGATGCTCCTCAAGTTTTGTGTAAGAAGCCTGCAGTGTAGATGTAGCCCCTGGGTGCCCAGAGAGGGGCTGGCTAGTCACAGTCTGGCTCGGAGCGCTCTCTGCAGTGGGAAGATGTCCATGGAGCAGGCGTATGACAGTGGCACACGGCTCTGGTGGGCTGGGGAGGGAGGCCCAGCATCCAGAGGAGCGTTTCCAAGAGAAGCTTTTACTGACAGTGTCTGCCTCTGATTTGATTTTACCATGTTGTGAGACACTGGAACCCGCAGCAGCATGGACGGAGTGGCTGGAGGGAGTGGCTGGCGGGCGGCTGGTAGGAGCAGTAGCAAGTAGCCAACAGAGTGGGTGAGATGCCTCCTATCCCCACCCTCCCAAGAGTGGGAGGTGAGCTCTGAAAACCACCTGTGAGCTCTTATCTGCCCTGAGCAAGGGCAGCCACTGTGAGTGGGGTATGGAGAAAGTTTGGGCATGTGAATGGGACACTTACATGGCTGGACTTGCATTGCTGGCAAAGGACACTGCTCAATCTCTTGAGCGGGGACTTACTTGTGGGTTGGTTCTGAACCCTGCTTGTGCCCAGGCCTGACATAACCTGCCCCACAGAATTCACACAGCAAAGCGGGCTCTCAGAGCACAGGGGGAGTTTGGGGCCCGTTGCTGGGCCATGGGGTGAAGCATCAAACCAGCCCCCTCCTGTGGGGCCTGTGAGTGTTGCTGAATCTGGGCCTCTGCACCTGGGCAAAGGCAAACAAAAGGTCTGGGGGCCACACAGAGACCCCGCTGGGCTGAGCAGGAAGTGGCCGGGACTTCGCTTTGTTTGTGCCTGTGGGCTTGTCTGTTTGCAGCCTGGAAACCTCCTGGCTCCTCAGACCACTGGTCTAGATGGTGCGTTACAGACGTCGGAATAATGGAATCGCTGTGTTGACGCTCCCATTGTTATTGCAGTATAATGGCCGTTATGCCCAAGGAACGCTGCTGTGTAGATGCAGCCTCAGAGAAATGCTGAGCAAGGGCTCCTACAATGTCAGGGGAGTCATTGAAATGTGGTCACTTCTCTAGATACAAAATGGTGGATGTGTCAGGAGTGGGATTTGAACCCACATCTCCATTCAGACACCAGAACACCCAACTGAGGGAAAAGCAGGACCTTGAGTCTGGCATCTTAGACCACTTGGCCATCTTGACACTTGTGTTAATATTTTCAAGTGCAGTTTTCGTACATGTTTGAGTTGCTCGGGGAGGTGGAGGGGGCACCTCTCTTTCCCCACCTAACAGATGCTCTACAGCACAGCTGGGTTTATCTCCACTCACCCTCACTTACCCTTGTGAGGTGTTTTGCAGGGAGCTGACAAGAAGCGGAAGAGGGGAAACCGCTGGCTGGCAGAACTGAGGCTTGGGATTCTCCTGTGCCAGGGAGTCTGTGTCAGTGCCTGGGGATCCTGAGCTGGGTGGCTCCTGGGTTTGTTGGCTCCATACCAGGGGTGTCTCCTCTGCAGGGCTGTGCTTGTTCCTGGGGCTAAAGCTTATCCCTGGGACACACTTTGTGCAGGGACCATTGCTGGTCTTTGTGCCACATTATGTGTCTGGGACGTGGGAGTGAGGAACCTGCCCAAAACAGACAAGTATCCACACAGCACCCCCCGGTTCTGCGTCCCCGGCATCCGGCCCTCCTCCGTCATCCCCACACGCTGCCCTGAGCCTCCCAGCCTGCACCCCCACACGTAGCTTTCTTACAGATGCTGTTTTACCACAACCCTCTCACGCCCAGCCTCGGCCCCCCCAACTCTTTGGAGATGGGCCGCTCTCTATTGTTGTGCGCACTCTTCAGTAAAGAGCTTGTGACTGGACTTTGCTGGTGTTGCCTGTCTCTTTGCGGTCAGTCAACAAACTGAGCCATCTGGGCTAGAGTCCCTGACAGAGGCAACGATTCCCCACTGGCCATGGCAGAGTCTCCCTCTCACACAGTCATGGAGCCTTCTCCCCCTGCTCCTGCCTCCCTCCCCTTCTCTAAGCTCTCAGGATATGTCGACATTACAGAGTTTTCCCTTCTTCTGCAAGAAAATCGAAAGAACAGAGGGTTTCTCTGGCACTGGTGATCCTCATTCTACAAGGAAGAAGCCTTTTTGCAGAAGAGCTCTTTTGGAAAAACGCATGTGAGGTTGGAGAAGAAAGTTCTTCTGGAAGAAGAGGAAAGGGGGAAAAGCCCAGGTGCCCTGGTGGCCATTCCGTCCATAGCAATCCCAGCTTACATGCAAGAGAGCTTCCATTCAGTCTGGACTCTCTCTTTCGGAAAAGCAGATCACTTTTTTAATGCACTTTTGCAGTGTGGACGCTCTCTTCTAGAAGTTTTTTTTTGAAGATCCCTTCCGAAAAAAGCTTCTTCCGAATGAAGCCGAATGAAGCCTGCAGTCCAGACATAGCCTCTGGGTACATCTGCAAAGCACGCTTATTTCAAACACCGCTATTTTTGGACTGATCTGGTTCCAAGCAACCAACCCTGTGTGTGTGTTCAGTAAATCTACATGTGACTAGCTCCATCTAGCAGCCACATGGGCCTTTAGCCAAGGCAGCAGTGACTCTGAGGAAGGGCTGGGGGCTAATCAGATGAACATGAGTGTCCAAGGCCACACAGAAATGGATGAGGGGACGTCACAGACACTAGCACATCAAGAGGTAGAGAGAGGCCCCTGCTGCACTTCCAGACATGCCACAGTCTGGATAGAATCAGGGATTTTCAGCTGTTTAATCTAAGATGCTTGCCACTAAGCTGCTGCCAACAGGCCAGGGGAGGAAGGCCAGGACAAGACCCTTTTAGCCACTGGCTCTGTGCAGGCTGGAGCCTCCTCCTACCAGATCTCTGGGCCTGCTTCCTACAAAGCCTCCAACAGGTGCCTGGCCTGACTCATCCGACTTCCCCAGGCTGGCACCAAGGGGCATTCTCAGCTGATGTCACCCCCTCTGTCAGGTGGGAGTTGGGCTCATCCCAGGCACAGGTCTGGCAGAAGGAGCTGCGCTTACCTGGGCACCAAGGGGAGGTGCAATATCTACTGTTTCTACCTGGCTTTGAACCAGGGACATTTTGTGTGTTAGACAAATGTGATAACCACGACACCACAGAAACACCTGCAAAGAACTTAAATTCTGCTGGACTTAAACTTGGACAAATATTCTGCTACTAACTCTTGGCCAATGCTTTGGGGAAAAGGCCGAGCAAGAGCAGGGAATAAGACACCCGCCCTCCATCCCGCTACTTCTCTAGACCTTTGCTCCCAACACTGGGAAGGTGGCAGTGGCTTGGTGACTCAGGAGGGGAGACCCACGTCACATCCCCTGCATTGCCCCCCTGCAGGGATGGACCTTTGGGGACAGGCCCAGACTCCCCGACCTCTCTCCCAGCTACTGTCACACTCCAGAGCAGAGCAGCCCCCAGGAGTAGGGCTGAGCCATGCAGTGGTGGCAAGGCGAGGGGCAGGAGCTGAGAGTTTACCTGAGACCTCAGGAACCCAGCACAAGGCACCATCCCAGGCCTCTCTCTGACAGGAGCAGAAGGGGAGGGTGTCTCAGGACTTGGGTAGCTTGTTGTCCTGGTTAGGGGTGTGGCCAAAACACAGGCCTCGTTGTGAGCAGGATTTGAACGTGCACGGGGAAACCCTAGTGGATTTCTAGTCCAACACCTTAACCACTCGGCCATCACAACTCTGCAAAAGTCTTCTCCTCTACATAAATGTGGAGAAAAATTCTGTTACTAACTCCTTGGCCAGCTCAGATTGCTGCAGGGCAAAGGAATTCTCACTCCTTAATTCTGTGCCCCCAGGAAGGGACCAGCTCCACAGTCCCAGCGGCTGGGGGAGATGTGCATGTCAGAGCCTCTGCCCATGGGGCTGTAGCCTTCTGTGCCCAGGGAGCCAGACACTGCCAAGGTGGGAAAGCTGGAGGGAAATGGGGAATGGTCGGGAGTCAAAGGTGCTGTCTGGGACCATAGAGTTTTACAGGCCACTGGTGAGGAGGGGACCATGGCTTAGCGAACCCGTTATGGTTTGAAACAAGGGGCTTGCTCTTAAGACGCATCATTGTGATATGAGCACCACGTCCTAAACCTCCGAGCTAGCCGGCCCACAGGTGTCAGTCTCACAAGTGGCCCTTTCAGAAAGGAGCCTTGGGCAGCTGCAGGGACATTGTGGGCTCTGGAAGGAAAAGTGCAGAGGCAGGGGAATTAGCTCAAATGGTAGAGCTCTTGAAGATGTGGGTCCCGAGGCAGCAGAGACCTTTGAAGGGAACGGAGACGTAAGGTCAGAAGGAAGGAGAACAAGTCACCTCTTCCCAGGTGAGATGTGGTGGGAAAACTCCCAGATCCGGTGCAAGCCGAGCTCCAAGGGCTGGTTCCTGCCCTGGTGGCTCCTTGCAGGGCCTGGCTTGAGAAGCGCCAAGGAGCCGTGTGTGGCCAGGAGAAAGGGAGCATAAGGAACGTGGATAAAGGAGCAGGGTGGGGGAGCAGGAACAAGGGAGGGTGGCAAAGCAAGCTGGGGGTGCTGGGTGAGAAGAAAGCCAGGGGAATGGGGTGGCTGGGGTCTGGGCATGAGGCGGGACATTATGTGGCTTTGTGTCCACTTGCACCAAAGGTGACAGCCACACTGCCCCGAAGGTGCACAGCCACGGTAGTGGCACTTCCAGGGTAGGCCCTGGACTGAGTGGCCGCAATGACCTGGTGTCAGGCAAGGCACCACTGAGAAGTCTCAGCCCCCCCCCGTTCTCCTTTCTCAGCCTAACCTGCTGAGCTGTCTCCCACAAGCTCCTGAAAGCCAGCGCACATGCTGCCAAACCCTGCACCAGAGGGCAGGCCCTGGAACTGCCTTGTGGGCACCCAGAGGAACAGCAATAAGAGAAGACCCTCTGTTTCTGCCTGGCTTTGAACCAGGGACCTTTTGCGTGTTAGGCAAATGTGATAACCACTACACCACAGAAACACACTCAAAAATGTTTTCTGCTACTGCACTTAAACTTGGGCAAATATTCGGTTGCTAACCCTTTGGCCAACAGAGATTGCTGCGGGGCAAAGGAATTCTCTGTTGTCTATTTTGTGCCCTCAGGAAGGGACCAAACTGAAGGAGGCCGGGCCCCCACCTGGGGACTCCAACCTAAACCCCTGAGACCAAGGGGTTTACAAGCCAGAGAATCAAAAGTTTGCTCAATTTTGCCCTCCCCCAACCCTGGAGAACCTCAAAGGCAACTCTACAGCCCCAGTGGCTGGGGGAGATGTGCACGTTACAGCCTCTGCCCACTGAGCTGTAGCTTTTTGTGCCCAGGGAGCCAGACACCACCAGGGTGGGAAGGCAGGAGGGAAATGGGGAATGGACGAACTTTGCGAGACAATGGTGTTGTCTGGGACCGTACATAGAACAGTTTAGAGGTGGGTCTGAGTAGGGCACCGTGGCTTAGCTGGCTAAAGCACTTGCCAAATAAACAACAGCACCTGGGTTCAGTTACCATTGGTGCCTTGTTGCAGCTTTTGCTCACATTTACTTATGCCCCTTCTGGGACACAGAAGAGGCCTCCCCTGGCCACCCATGGAACTGCTGGTTCAGGAAAAGGCTGAGTGGAGAGGTGTGTGGGGAAGAATGACATAGGAAAATGTGAGCAAAGGTTACAACAAGGCACCACTGGGAGTTGAACCCAGGATTTTTTGTTAATAAAGCAGGTGCTTTAGCCACCTAAGCCATGGTGCCCTCTTCTGAAATGACTCTTTATGTTTCCAGACAACACTTTTGACTCCCAAAGTGCAGCCGTTCCCCACTTCCCTCCAGCCATCGAGCCCAGGTGGTGTCTGGCTCCCTGGGCACAGAAAGCTACAGCTCCGTGGGCAGGGGTCTTTGGCTTCCTTGCCCATGGGATGCTGTTGCAGGAAGGGCTGCTCAGCAGCGCTGGGGTTCACCTGTCAAGGAAGGGAAGAGTATTTGGGTGCAGACTGGCTAACCTAGTGAGGAGGCTTTAAACTAGGTTTGATGGGGGCAGGTGCCCAAAGCCCAGAGGTGAGTGAACAACATGGACACCTGGGAGATGGGGCAGAAATGGGAGGGAGCAGGGGCTGTAACAGCAGAGATAAAGGAGGGACGCGGGACCACTGGGAAGCAAAATCTAATCTGCGTCTTAGATGCTGGTACAGACACACAGGACTTTGGGTAATAAGCAGGAAGAAGTTGGTATCACAGGGACTTGGTGGGATAATGCACTTTATTGGAATATTGGCACAGAAGGATACAGCTTGCTCTGGATTTGCAGGAAAAAGGGAGGAGGAGTTTCCTTAGATATGAAACATGCGAACACTTGGCCTGAGGCGGAGATGGACACAGGAGTGGACTTGTCGGGAGTCTCTGGGTGAGGTTAAAGGGGTAAAACCCCAGGGTGTTGTCACACTAGGCATCTATTACAGTCACCTCCCCAGGCAGAAGAGGTGCATGAGGCTTCTTAAACAATTAACAGAATCATCCAATGTGAAGCTGGTTTCACTCACACTCAGCCTCACCCACAGCTGGGAGGCAGTTTGCAGGGAGCTGAAAAGAAACTGGCTGGTAAAACCAAGGCTCAGGATGCTTCTGTGTCCAGATGTGCAAACAGCTGGCAGCCAAGTGCTGGTCTGTTCCTGCCCTCCCCAGGCAGGCGAATCCCCCCGCTGGGTGTTACAGGCAGGACTTTGCCTGTCTGGATTTTAGCCAGGGAACTTTTCTATGCCCGGCAAACGTGACACCCCCTGCACTGCAGAAACCAGTCCACTGCCTATTGCAAAGAGGCCCCTAGAAGCACTTAGGTCCCCTTGTTGTCTCTGCCTGTAAAGCAAAGGAAAAAGCAGCCATCTCTCACTGGAGAATGTGGGTATTGATCCCACTGCCTCTCACATGCAAAGCAAGCGCTCTACCACTTGAGCTAATTCCCGTGCGTGGGAGCAAATGCCCTGCCCCACCCACCTTGTTCCAGAGCCCATATGACAAGCGGCTTTGACATTCCCGTTAGGGCAAAAGCCCTTTTCCAGAAATGTTTTTCCGCAAGAGGGCCAGTGTAGACAGCTAAAAACTGTTTTGCACAAAAAGTCGCGATGGTGAAAATGGCGATCGGGGCTTTCTTGCACAAAACCACGTCTAGATTGGCATGGACACTTTTCCATAAAAGCATTTGTGGAAAATCGTGCCAGTCTAGATGCAGCCCTGGGCTTTTAGAACTCAGACGTGCACCTAACACCAGCATTTGCTATTGAAGGGTCTGAACAACTTCTGTAGAGAGACAGACCGAGTAAGGAGCATCCTTGCCAACTGTCTCAGAGAGCAAAGAAAGATAAGTTTTTTGTCAGTAAGAGGAAACTATCACCCCAAGTGGGACTTAAACACATAACCCCTGACTGAGGACGCCTCTGCCTTGTCCATTAGGGCAAAGGAGAACACAGAAAACACTCCCAGAGACAGAAATTCACCCTTCTAAATGTCCCTTCTTCAACTAAATGTCCCTTCTTCAACTTTTAGCTCCTGATTAAGCCTCTCTGAAAATCAGCTTTCCATGGGTATCTGTAGCTGGCTCCCAGTCATTGGCCGTGACGTCTCACCTCCCTCCTGAAATCAGGGAAGTGTTTCCCACCGCTGCAGCCTCCTGAGGCTCTATGACCCTGTCTGTACAGCAGGGACAGCAACACTCACAGCCCCACAGGAGGGCCCCTGGCCTAGCAATGTGGCCCCCCTGAGCAGCCTCTGATGTTCCCTGTGTGAGCCCCAGAACCAGCCCTGAGTGAGGGGGGCAGGGAGAGCAGCTCACACATGCCAAGGGGCTGGCCAGGGGCAGGACATGAGCCTGCAAGGCACCAGTGACATCACAAGGAACTTTTGCAGCACCTCAGCTCATTGGTTGGGAGGCAGTGACCTCACAGAGGGGCCATGACAACAGCCAGGTGGGACAGGCTGCAGGGCTGGGGCATCTCAGAGACCCCCATGGCCTGGCTGCCTGGAATCTCCTTTGTGAGGTTTCCCCTTGAGGGCAGAAGGAATTGAGGGTCCCAGCTGGGAGTGTCTCTGTGGAGATTTCCCCTTTCCCCAGGCTGCAGTGGGAGGGGCTGGGGCAGGCAGGGGTACAGGAGGGGCTGGCACTGAACTTCTGGGAGAAGCAACAGAGAGGGTCATTAACACCCAACAACAATGGGATTCAAACCCATGCGTGCAGAGCACAACACATTAGCAGTTCAGCCCCTTAACCACTTGGCCACCTCAACTGAATGATAAAAATTTATTTCAAGCCACCTGAAGTCAGCACTTCAGGGAACCTTTGTGCCACTCGCTGGCTGGCCAGGGACACCCAGGGCTGGAAGGTTTTGCCTTTTCACAATGTTCCCTGGGCTGTTGTACAAAGCTCAGTGCTCGTAACAAACCCAGACACCCCCTGGCTACATCTACCCTGCAGACTTCTTGCTCAAGAACTGTTTTGCAAGAATTCTTGTGCAAAAGGTCTTGCGCAACAGTGTCTCCGCACTGCCATGTGCTGTTGCACAAGAGAAGTGCTTTTCTGCAAGAGTGCACATGGCAGTGTGGACGCTCTCCTTCCAAGAAAGCTCTGATGGCCATTTTAGCCATTTCTTGAGCAAGTGGCCCTTTCAGAACGGAGCCTTGGGCAGCCGCATGGATGTTGTGGGCTCTGGAACAAGGTGGGTGGGGCAGTAGAGACTTTCATATTCAGAAGAATTAGCTCAAGTGGTAGAGCGCTCACTTAGCATATGAGAGGCAGTGGGAGGATTGATACCCACATTCTCCAACTACAGCTCAGTTTTCATCCCCTATTTTGACTCAGCTCAGTGGCCCCTCCCTCTTCCTACCTGCTTTCCCAAAAGAGACAGACCTGGCTCCCCTTTCTTTTCTCCCAGCAATTGCCATGCTGCAAAGCAGAGAGTGGAGATATGAAGCTCAGCAGTCCATTGGTTTCTGTGGTGCAATGGAAATCATGTTGGACTTTTAAGCTCCACTGGTTAATGTGAGCCCAGCTAGACATTCAAAGGTTGTGGGTTCAAGTGTCACTTTAGCTACTTTCTCATTTCCAGGGCACCTTTTACAGAGCAGGCAATCCTTAAGCTGACACTGGGGTGGGCTTGAGTCCAGACAGTTCCCAGCAGACCCCAGTGAGGGTGTCCTCTTCCCTCCTGCCTTCCAGCCCTGGTGGGGTCTGGCCCCCTGGGCACAGAATGCTACAGCTCCATCTGTTTATGAAGCAGGTGCTTTAGCCAACTAAGCTCTTTATGTTTCCAGGCAACACTTTTGATTCCCAAAGTGCAGCCATTCCCCACTTCCCTCCAGCCATCGAGCCCAGGCGGTGTCTGGCCCCCTGGGCACAGAGAGCTACAGCTCCATGGGCAGGGGGCTTTGGCTTCCTTGCCCATTGGATGCTGTTGCAGGAAGGGCTGCTCAGCAGCGCTGGGATTCACCTGTCGAGGAAGGGAAGAGTATTTGGGTGCAGACTGGCTAACCTAGTGAGGAGGCTTTAAACTAGGTTTGATGGGGGCAGGTGCCCAAAGCCCAGAGGTAAGTGAACAACATAGACACCTGGGGGATACCAGGACACAGGCAGGAGAAGATGGGAGTGAATCCTGCTACCTCTGCCATGGCTTGGGCCAGGATGGCTGGGGTCTAGCAGCTTTTCACCCCAGCTTTGTGGGAGGCCAAGTAGGAAGGGGCCTCTGGAGGCTCATAGCCCCCTGGCCTGCTGTGTCTGTGGAAAGGGGGGAACAGGACACGTACCTCTCACTGGGGAAAAGGGCGCATGGATCCCACTTGTTCCTGCAGAAAATGAAACAGGTTGAGCATTTTGCAGAGAACGGACCAGTCCCTGGAGAGATGGAAATGGGGCCATTCCTTGTGGGGAAAGAAGTGGGTGTGTCGGGAGTGGGGTTCGAGTTCAAACCTCTCCACAGACCAGAACCCCACATTAGGGGCAAGTAAGATCCTCGAGTCAGGCAGTGGAGAACACTTGGCTCCTGTTACACTGAGATGGGATATTAGGAAACTTTTCCCACACAGCCTGGCTAGCTCAGTTGGTAGAGCATGAGACTCTTAATCTCAGGGTCATGGGTTCAAGCCCCATGCTGGGTGGTGCTCTTCCTTAACTTACATTCTCAGCCTGTGAGCAATTGGCTCTCAGTTTTCACCAGGGTTTTAGAAAGAAAAAGTCTAGTCCTGGGGTCCAGCTTTAGTAGAACTAAAGAGAGAACCAACTGCAATTTCCATCTTCTGAGGAGAAGGGAAGAGGATTTTCTTCTCCTCAGTTCTAGCCACATCAGCCCAAGGGGGAGAAAAAATAACCCTCCGCCCGCTGATTGTCCCCCGTTAGCTTCTGTAGCTTCACCTCCTTCCACAGCAGCTCCAGCTTTGAGCTACAGATCTCAAGGGGCTGGTGAGGAAATTTGGTGCTTCCCTGAGAACAAGAGGTGGAGTGTTCACAAGGAGCATCCCCCTCCCCTGCAGAGCAGGGTGTTAGAAAGAGCCAGGAACAGAACAGTCAGCCAAGTTCCATCCCTTGAAATGTGTTTCTGTGGTGTAGTGGTTATCATGTTTGCCTAACATGCAAAAGGTCCCTGGTTCAAAGCCAGGCAGAAACACAGGGTCTTCTCTTACTGCGGTGCCCAAGTAACTGCAGCTGCTGCTGACTAGCCTGTTGATAAGCCCAACGCTCATGTGACGGGGGGTAACGTCAGCTGATAATGCCCCTGGGTGCCAACCTGGGGAAGCCAGATAAATTAGGGCAGGCAGCTGCTTGTGCCTTGGCCTCCCCTGCCCTGGGAGGCTGGTTCATTGGGCTGGCTCTGCCTGCTGCCTCCCTTGTGTGACTTGCCCAGTGTAACAGGCCAAATGTCGGAAAAGCCTCTTCCAAAAAAAAAAAAAAAAAGCAGAAGAAAAAGCTGCACAAACTGGGGTTTGAAGTTTGTGTAGCTTTTCCCAGAAGAGCAGTGTAGGGCAGACACAGCCTGAGTGTTGCTCAGCACTGGTAGGAGACAGGGAGGGATAAAACGTTCTAATGGCACCTGAAGCCTTTCAGAACAACGCCCAGCCCCAGCCACAAGAACCAGCCCTTCCCTCCATCCTCACTGGGGTCTGCTGGGAACTGTCTGGACTCAAGCCCACCCCAGTTTCACCCTAAGGATTGCCTGTTCTGTAAAAGTTGCGCCCTGGAAATGAGAAAGCAGCTAAAGTGAGACTCATGGGACTTGAACCCACAAACTTTGAACGTCTAGCTGGGCTCACATGAATCACTGCAGCTTAAAAGAGTGATAGAAAAGAAGCCATGTTAGTCTAGAGTAGCTGAAACAAAATACAGAAAAAAACCAGTTTCTTGCCATTTCAACCAGAAAGGACATTATCTCAATGACTTAATTACCTGCCTCCTGCTTCAAAAGCCTTTTAAAACTGTACTTTAAAGGGAATCCTCTGAACTGTTATTCATGCTAAAATTCGACACTTTACAGCGGGGTCCTAACAAAGACTCTAGTTATCTTACCCATTACAAAGATAGCTTCCCCAATTATCACCTCTAATATCATTAGCTCACAGACATTTACCTTCCCCCCCGCATCCCCGTTCTGTTCTGAAATTTGATTTGTCCTTTTCATATGTGTTCGGTTTTTTTAATTGTATCCTTTGCTACATATGGTTGTGACAATTTTCTTCCACTATTTGATCTGAGGAAGTGGGTCTGGCCCACGAAAGCTCATCATCTAATAAACCAACTTGTTAGTCTTTAAAGTGCTACACAGACCTGTATTTTGTTGCAGCTTAAAAGTCCAACATGCTTTCCATTGCACCACAGAGCCTGCTATCTCCACTCTCTGCTTTGCAGCACCGCAATTGCTGGTGGCAAGGAAAGGGGAGCCAGGTCTGTCTCTTTTGGGAGAGCAGGTAGGAAGAGGGAGGGGGCCACTGAGCCCCTGACAGTGAAAATAAGGGATAAGAACTGAGCCGCAGTTGGAGAATGTGGGCATCGATCCCACTGCCTCTTGCACACTAAGCAAGCGCTCTACCACTTGAGCTAATTCCCCTGCTGCATTTACAGAGGCCTTCTTGGAGGCTCTTCCCTTCTCCACAGGGACGTCTGTCATCTAGGTCAGTTAGTCGTGGGAAAGGAGAAGGCTCCGAAAAGGCCTCAAGGGCAACTCTCAAGGAGACTCCCTGCAGCAAAGCCATGGGGGGGCTCTGAGATGGCCCCTGCCCTGCAGCCTGTCCCACCTGGCCATTGTCATGGACTCTCTGTGAGGTCATTGCCACCCAACCTCCATTAGCCAATAAGCTGAGGGGCTGCAAAAGGCCCTTGTGATGTCACTGCCACACCCACCCCTGCCCTCCAGGGCTAATGTCCTGCCCCAGGCAGCCCCTTTGCATGGCTGAGCTGCTCCCAGGGGTGAATCATAGAATCATAGATCACCAATAGCCTGTACTCGGACAATGAAGGAGAAATTCCTTTGATGCTGACCTCCACTGATATAGAATCATAGAATCATAGGACTGGAAGGGACCTCGAGAGGTCATCGAGTCCAGCCCCCCGCCCTCAAGGCAGGACCAAGCTCCACCTACACCATCCCTGACAGATGTCTATCTAACCTGTTCTTAAATATCTCCAGAGAGGGAGATTCCACCACCTCCCTTGGCAATTTATTCCAATATTTGACCACCCTGACAGTTAGGAATTTTTTCCTAATGTCCAATCTAAACCTCCCCTGCTGCACTTTAAGCCCATTACTCCTTGTCCTGTCCTCAGAAACCAAGAGGAACAAATTTTCTCCTTCCTCCTTGAGACATCCTTTTAGATATTTGAAAACCGCTATCATGTCCCCCCTTAATCTTCTTTTTTCCAAACTAAACAAGCCCAGTTCATGAAGCCTGGCTTCATAGGTCATGTTCTCTAAACCTTTAATCATTCTTGTCGCTCTTCTCTGGACCCTTTCCAATTTCTCCACATCTTTCTTGAATTGTGGCGCCCAGAACTGGACACAGTACTCCAGCTGAGGCCTAACTAGTGCAGAGTAGAGCGGCAGAATGACTTCACGAGTTTTGCTTACAACACACCTGTTGATACAACCTAGAATCATATTTGCTTTTTTTGCAACAGCATCACACTGTTGACTCATATTCAACTTGTGGTCCATTATGACCCCTAGATCCCTTTCCGCCATGCTCCTTCCTAGACAGTCGCTTCCCATCTTGTATGTATGGAACTGATTGTTCCTTCCTAAGTGGAGCACTTTGCATTTCTCTTTATTAAACCTCATCCTGTTTACCTCTGACCATTTCTCTAACTTGCTAAGGTCATTTTGAATTATGTCCCTATCCTCCAAAGAAGTCGCAACCCCACCCAGTTTGGTATCATCTGCAAACTTAATAAGCGCACTCTCTATCCCAATATCTACATCATTGATGAAGATATTGAATAGTACGGGTCCCAAAACAGACCCTTGAGGAACTCCACTTGTTATCCCTTTCCAGCAGGATTTAGAACCGTTAACAACAACTCTCTGACTACCGTTATCCAGCCAATTATGCACCCACCTTATCGTGGCCCTATCTAAGTTATATTTGCCTAGTTTATCAATAAGAATATCATGCGAGACCGTATCAAATGCCTTACTAAAGTCTAGGTATATGACATCCACCGCTTCTCCCTTATCCACAAGGCTCGTTATCTTATCAAAGAAAGCTATCAGATTAGTTTGGCATGACTTGTTCTTCACAAACCCATGCTGGCTATTCCCTATCACTTTATTACTTTCCAAGTGTTTGCATATGATTTCCTTAATTACCTGCTCCATTATCTTCCCTGGGACAGACGTTAAACTGACCGGTCTATAATTTCCTGGGTTGTTCTTATTCCCCTTTTTATAGATGGGCACAATATTTGCCCTTTTCCAGTCTTCTGGAATCTCCCCTGTCTGCCATGATTTTTCAAAGATCATAGCTAAAGGCTCAGATACCTCCTCTATCAGCTCCTTGAGTATCCTGGGATGCATTTCATCAGGACCTGGTGACTTGCTGACATCTAACTTTCCTAAGTGATTTTTAACTTGTTCTTTGTGTATCCTATCTTCTAAACTTACCCTCTCTCTGCTTGTATTCACTACGTTAGGCACACCTCCAGACTTCTCCGTGAAGACCAAAACAAAGAAGTCATTGAGCATCTCCGCCATTTCCAAGTTCCCTGTTACTGCTTCTCCCTCCTCACTAAGCAGTGGGCCTACCCTGTCCTTGGTCTTCCTCTTGCTTTTAATGTATTTATAAAAGGTCTTCTTGTTTCCCTTTATGCCTGTAGCTAGTTTGATCTCATGTTGTGCCTTTGCCTTTCTAATCTTGCCCCTGCATTCCCGTGTTGCTTGCTTATATTCATCCTTTGTTAGTTGTCCTAGTTTCCATTTTTTATATGACTCCTTTTTTATTTTGAGATCGTGCAAGATCTCCTTGTTAAGCCAAGCTGGTCTTTTGCCATATTTTCTATCTTTCCTACACAGCGGAATTGTTTGCTTTTGGGCCCTTAACAACGTCCCTTTGAAATACTTCCAACTCTCCTCAGTTGTTTTTCCCTTCAGTCTTGCTTCCCATGGGACCTTACCTACAAGTTCTCTGAGCTTATCAAAATCTGCCTTCCTGAAATCCATTACCTCAGTTGTGCTGGTCTCCCTTCTACCTTTCCTTAAGATCATGAACTCTATTATTTCGTGATCACTGTCCCCTATACTGTCTTCCACTTTCAAGTTCTCAACTAGTTCCTCCCTATTTGTTAAAACCAAATCCAGAACAGCTTCTCCTCTGGTAGCTTTTTCAACCTTCTGAAACAGAAAGTTGTCTCCAATGCAGTCCAGAAACTTATTGGATAGCCTGTGCCTCGCTGTGTTAGTTTCCCAACATATGTCTGGATAGTTAAAGTCCCCCATCACCACCAAATCTTGGGCTTTGGATAGTTTTGTTAATTGTTTAAAAAAGGCCTCATCCACCTCTTCCACCTGGCTAGGTGGCCTGTAGTAGACTCCTAGCATGATATCACCCTCGTTTTTTACCCCTTTTAGCTTAACCCAGAGACTCTCTACACAGCTATCTCCTACGTTCATCTCCACTTCAGTCCAAGTGTGTACATTTTTAATGTACAAGGCAACCCCTCCTCCCTTTTTTCCCTGTCTGTCCTTCCTGAGCAAGCCGTACCCTTCCATACCAACATTCCAATCATGCGTCCCATCCCACCAGGTTTCTGTAATACCAATGATATCATAGTTGTATTTATTGGTTAGCAATTCCAGTTCTTCCTGCTTATTACCCATACTTCTTGCATTTGTATATAGGCATCTAAGATACTGATTTGATCTTGCCTCCCTGTTGTTCCCTGACCCTCCTTTCTCCTTGCCATTATAGGCCGTAGTCCCCCCCATTTCCAACCCATCTCCCAGTCCCGCACATGCAGCACTTACCTGTGGGCTTTGCTCACCTGCCCCCAACAAACCTAGTTTAAAGCCCTCCTCACAAGGTTAGCCAGTCTGTGTCCAAACAAGGCCTTCCCTCTCCTGGAAAGGTGAACTCCATCTCCACCAAGCAGTCCTTCCTGGAAGAGCACCCCGTGATCAAGGAAGCCGAATCCCTCTTGGCGACACCATCGTCGCAGTCAGGCATTCACCTCTAGGATGCACCTCTCTCTGCCCGGGCCCCTACCTTTGACAGGAAGGATAGAAGAAAATACCACCTGCGCTCCAAACTCCTTCACCCGTACTCCCAAAGCCCTGTAGTCACACTTGATCCGCTCAGTGTCACACCTGGCAGTATCATTTGTGCCCACGTGGATGAGTAGCATGGGGTAGTAGTCAGAGGGCCGGATAATCCTCGACAATGCCTCCGTAACATCTCGGATACGGGCCCCTGGCAGACAGCATACCTCTCGAGATGAGCTGTCAGGGCGACAGATGGGTGCCTCCGTTCCCCTCAGAAGAGAGTCTCCAACCACCACTACCCTACGTTTCCTCCTCGCAGTGGTGGCAGGAGACTGCTCAACCTTGGTGGTGCAAGGCCTGGTCTCCTCCACTGTGGGGGGTGACTCCTTGTCTCCTGCTGAAAGTAAAGTGTAACGGTTATGTAACAACACAGTGGGAGGGTTAGGAGCAGGGGTGGAACACTGCCTGCTGCCGGAAGTAACCAGCTGCCAGTTCTCACCCTGCACCACTGCCTCCTCCATAAGTGGCTGGTCAACAGTCCCACATCCTAGGACAGTGACCTCCGTGGACTCCACAGGAATACTGTCCAGGAATTCCTCATGGCTTCGAATGCTCCTCAGCCTGGCCACCTCCTCCTGTAGCTCTCCCACCTGCTGCCTGAGAGATTCCATCAGCAGGCACCTTTCACAACGGTTGTCTCCCCCAGCCTGGAGATCACTCAGTGGGAATTGCAAGCCACAAATACAGCAAGACCACACCAGGACCTGGGTAGAGGCATCCATGCTCAGGTTCTCTGTCTGGATACAGGCACAGGTGGAGGAGACAGGAGAAGTACTGGCACAAGCGCTTCGGGTCTTCATCACCATCAGTCACTCCCTGTGCTCAACTCCCTCTTCAACTCCCCTGTCTGCAGTCCCCTGTCTGCTTCGCAATCTGAGTTCAAATCTCAGTGGGACCTACTAAGACTGAGCTGGTTGTTACAAGGTTCAGGTGCTTTGGCTTCTATACCCTGAGGTTCACTGGAGAAAATTTTGTTCCTCTTGCTGGGTGTCTGAGGCCACTGGAGCTCCATCTCCAGACGGAGCAGGCCGGCGGGAAGGGCCTGATGCCATCACAGCTGCAGGGCAGGTCACCCACCTGACTCCTGAGCTCAGCCCGTGCTCAGAGGGGGAATTGGGGGAAGGGTCCTGAGTCCTGGCTGCCAGCCACGCACCTTGGCACAAAGACCAATGGCCCCTGCACAAAGTGCATTGTGGGAATAAGAGTTGGGGCAGCAGGAAAGGGGCCAGCCCCTCAGTACCAGGGCACGGGCAGGAGAAGATGGGAGTGAATCCTGCTACCTCTGCCATGGCTATAACGTCCCTGCGGCTGCCTAAGGCTTCTTTCTGAAAGGGCCACTTGTGAAACTGATACCTGTGGGCCGGCAAGGTCGGAGGTTTAGGACGTGATGCTCATATCACACAGACACATCTTAAGAGCAAGCCCCTTATTTCAAACCATAACGGGCTCACTATTCCGACGTCCCTGCAAACCTCATGGCGCGAGGAGTGAGGGATCAGAACTGTGATTTACTTGGAAACAAGTGCTGTGTAGCCAGTGCCAAAATACAAAATAAGCTATTTCAAAATTGACTTGAAATAAGCTACCCAATTGCATCGCTTATTCTGAGCTATGGGATGCACCCTAGTGAGTTAGAGCCCAGCTCTGCCCCCAGCTTCCTGCCCACCCACAATGAGCTGAGGTGCTGCAAAAGTTCCTTGTAAGGGGGATTTTTCCCATCAGTGGAGAATGTGGGTAACAATCCCACTGCCTCTCACATGCTAAGCAAGTGCTCTACCACTTGAGCTAATTCTCCTACTGTAGTAACAAAGCCCCTCTTGGAGGCTCTTCCCTTCTCCACAGGAACGTCTCTCTTCTAGGTCAGTTAGTCGTGGGAAAGGAGAAGGCTCCAAGGAGGCTCCTCCTCACACTTGTGCTTGTGACCCTCATTCTCTCTCTGGCCTCAAGGGCAGATCTCCAGAAGGAGACTCCCTGCAGCAAAGCCATGCGGGGCTCTGAGATGGCCCCTGCCCTGCAGCCTGTCCCACCTGGCCACTGTCATGGACTCTCTGTGAGGTCATCACCTCCCAACCTCCTTTAGCCAATAAGCTGAGGGGCTGCAAAAGGCCCTTGTGATGTCACTGCCACACCCACCCCTGCCCTCCAGGGCTAATGTCCTGCCCCAGGCAGCCCCTTTGCCTGGCTGAGCTGCTCCCAGGGGTGAAAGTGACACATTTCTTACAGGGACTGTTCTATTGGGCACCACCCCTTGGGCAGGGGTGAGGGTTAAGGCAGGAAGTCTGAGGAGGGGTTGTGATAGGATAGTACCTGTCAGAAATTAAAGTGTGGAGTGGAGTGTGCGAGGCTCAAGGCAGGGATTTGGGGATTGTGTGTTGGGGGTGGGGCTCAGGACAGGGATGAGGATGTGGAAGGGTAGAGAAGTCAGGGCACAGGATTAGGGATGTGGGGGGTTTGGGGCTGGGATTGTGTATGTGTGTTGAGGGGATCAATGGGACTAGATTCCCAGCTCCCTCTGCTCTGGGTTCCCTGAGGCCCTTTAACACACAAGGGCTTTCTCTGCAGCGCACTGAGGAGTGGAACCCCTGAGCCAGTGATGCCGCTTTGCCCAGGTAGGCAGGGACAGAAGGCAGGCCAGGTGCCCAGTAACACCAGACAGATGTGCACATCTGCATGTGAGCAGCAGCTGTTGTGGGGCTCTAGAAATCTCCCCCTAGATCTAATTCCCCACGTGCCAGGCACCAGTCAAAGCCAGGGTTCCAGGGTCTCAAGCGGAGCACTGCGGGGGGCGGATACGTGTCTATTTGAGGCAGGTTCCTCACTCCCACGTCCCAGACACGTACGGTGGCACAAAGACCAATGGTCCCTGCACAAAGTGTGTCCCAGGGATAAGCGTTAGCCCCGGGAACAAGCATCGCCCTGCAGAGGAGACACCCCTGGTCTGGAGCCAACAAGCGCAGGAGCCGCACAACTCAGGATCCTTAAGGGCAGTGACACAGACTCCCTGGCACAGGAGAATCCCAGGCCTCAGTTCTGCCACCCAGCGGTTTCCCCTCTTCCGCTTCTTGTCAGCTCCCTGCAAAACACCTCACAAGGGCGACTGTGGATAAACCCAGCTGGGCTGTAGAGCGGCTGTTCGGTGGGGAAAGAGAGGTGCTCCTGCCGCCTCCCTGAGCAACTCACACATGTAAGAATACTGCATTTGACGTGTTTGTATGGGTGTCAGGATTGCGGAGTGGTCTAAGGTGCCAGACTCAAGGACCTGTCTTTCTGTTTGTTGGGTGTTCTGGTCTCCAAATGGCAGCGTGGGTTCCAATCCCACTCCTGGCACATCCTCTGTTTTATATTTAGAGAGGTGACCTCATTTCCCCATCTCCCCTGACGTTGTAGGAGCCCTTCCTCAGCATTTCTCTTAGGCTGCATCTACACAGCAGTGTTATTTGGGCATAACGGCCATTACACTGCAATAACAATGGGAGCGTCTACACAGCAATTCCATTATTCCGACGTCTGTAACGCTCCATCCAGACCCATTGTCTGAGGAGCCAGGAGGTTTCCAGGCTGCAGACAGACAAGCCCACAGGCAAAGACAAAGCAAAGTCCCAGCCACTTCCTGGGAGCGGGAGACTCCAACCTAAACCCTGAGACCCAGGGGTTTACAAACCAGATAATCAAAGTTTGCTCCATTTTTCTCTCCCACAACCCTGCAGAACCTTAAAGGCAACTCCACAGTCCCAGCATGAGGTGAGGAGAGTGCCATGGCTTAGCTGGCTAAAGCCCCTGCTTAGTAAACAGGAGATCCTGGCTTCAACTCCCAGCGGTGCCTTGTTGCTGCCTTTGCTCACATTTTCCCAGGTCCTTCTGGGACACAGAAGAGGGCTCCTCTGGCCACCCATGGAACTGCTGGTTCAGGAAAAGGCTGATTGGGGAGGGGCCTTGGGAAAGAGGAAACCACAAGCCTGGAGCAGGTGCCATTGGTGGTCAGGACAGGCCTCTTCTGTGTCCCAGAAGGGGCATAAGTAAATGGGAGCAAAAGCTGCAACAAGGCACCAGCAGTTACTGAACCCAGGAGCTGCCTTTTATTAGGCAAGTGCTTTAACCAGCTAAGCCACGGTGCCCTACTCAGACCCACCTCTAAACTGTTCTACTGCGCTTCTCACCTGCGGGGCTTGCGGCTTCCTTCTGCCCAACTCTCAGGCTCTCTAGGCCCTGACCCCCTCAAGGGAGTGTGGTGTTTGCTCTCCTGTCCCAGAAATTGCAGCAAGAGCCCTGCCTTGCCAGTGCCAGACACAGCAGCCTCTGTACCTGCTCCAGGCTTGTGGTTTCCTTCTTCCCAATGCTCCTCCCCAGTCAGCCTTTTCCTGAACCAGCAGTTCCATGGGTGGCCAGGGGAGGCCTCTTCTGTGTCCCAGAAGGGCATAAGTAAATGTGAGCAAAGGTTACAGCAAGGCACCACTGGGACTTGAACCCAGGAACTCCTGTTTATGAGGCAGGTGCTTTAGCCAGCTAAGCCACAGTGCTCTGTAAGTGAGATTAGAGACCAGAAGCTTCAGGATCTCTACCAAGCATTTATAAACCTCAACTACCCACCCGGAGAAATAAAAAAGCAAATTGAAAGAGCCAGACGAATACCTAGAAACCATCTACTTCAAGACAGACCCAAGAAAACCAACAATAGAACACCACTTGTCATCACCTACAACCCCCAACTTAAACCTGTCCAACACATTATCAATAAACTACAGCCTATACTGGAACAGGAATACTCCAAGAGGCTCTGGGAGACAGACCTATAGTCTCCTATAGACAACCACCTAACCTCAAGATGATTCTTACCAACAACCACAGGACATACCACACTAATACCAACCCTGGTACCTTCCCCTGCAACAAACCCCGTTGCCAGCTTTGTCCACATATTCATTCTGCTGATACCATTATTGGACCTAACCAAGTGAGTTATAAGATCAAGAACACATATTCCTGCGCATCCAGAAATATAATTTATGCTATCATGTGCCGAAAGTGTCCGTCTGCTATGTACATTGGACAGACGTCTCAGACACTTCGCCAAAGGATTAATGCCCACAAAACAGATATCAGACAAGATCACAAAGAAAAAACAGTTTCTTGCTATTTCAACCAGAAAGGACACTCTCTCAATGACTTAACCACCTGCATTCTGCTACAAAGACCTTTTACATCTGCACTTGAAAGGGAATCCTCTGAACTGTCATTCATGTTAAAATTCGACACTCTCCGGGAGGGAATGAACAAAGACCCAAACTATCTTACCCATTACCAAGATAGCTTCCCCAATTATCACCTCTAATATCATTAGCTCACAGACATCTAACTTTCCCCACCTCTAATATCATTAATTCACAGACACTTACCTTCCTTCCTCCTCCCCCCCCCCCGAATCCCCCTTCTGTTCTGAAATGTGATTTGCCCTTTTCATATGTGTTCATTTTTTTAAATTGTATCCTTTGGTATATATGGTTGTGACTATTTTCTTCCCCTATTTGATCTGAGGAAGTGGGTCTAGCCCACGAAAGCTTATCACCTAATAAACCATCTTGTTAGTCTTTAAAGTGCTACATAGTCCTGCATTTTGCTTCAGCGACTAGCAGTGAGGCCCCTCCCTGGCAGCACTGTGTCAGACGGTTTCTTCTCAGCCTGCTGCCTCCTGAATACTGGGAGCAGCTGCCTGGTCCGAGGGGCTGCAGTTCCCTGGAGAGAGGGGCTGGGGCCGGTGGCTGCAGGAAAACCCTTCTGCTGTGTCTGCGGCTGAGTGGCACAAAGGAAGATACAAGATCCCTGGTGGGGTCTTTGCAGGATGAACGTGCCTGAGGAAAGACGCTGGAAGCGCAACAGACACACAAAAGGGGCAGTTTGAGTCACACACACACACACACACACGGCAGGGGGCACAGCTCAGCCAGGGACCTTATCCACTCACAGAGCTTCCCAGCTTCTCCACCCCCCAAACCCCACCAGGTAAACCAAGTAACTAACCCCCCACTGCTCTAGAGTCTCTGGCTCTCATGGGCCTTCTCATCCTTAGGCTCCCCTTTGTCTCCAGACAGACCCTGCTCTGCTACAGCCACCTCCTGCTGTCTGTCACTCCTGGGCCTTCTAGGGCCAAATTTGCTGTTTCATTCTGATGTGTGGGCTTTTAGCACTCAGATCTGCACCTAACACCAGCATTGGCTTGTCAGTTTCTGTAGAGAATCCTTGCCAATTGTCTCACAGAGTAGAGGAAAGTAAATTCTTTGTCACTGAGAACAAACTGTCACCCCAAGTGGGACTTGAACCCACAATCCCTGGCTTAGGAGGCCAGTGCCTTGTCTATTAGGCCACTGGGGTACACAAAAAAGACTCCCAGAGACAGAAATTCACCCTTCTAAATGTCCCTTCTTCAGCTTTTAGCTCCTGATTAAGCCCCTTTGAAGAAGCCGATACACAGGAAGGGCTGATCACACCCCTCTGAAAATCAGCTTTCCATGGGTATCAGTAGCTGGCTCCGAGTCATGGGTCTTGACCTCTCCTCTCCCTCTTGAAACCAGGGAAGTGTCTCCCACTGCTGCAGCCTCCTGAGACTCTATGGCTGTGTCTGTACAGCAGGGACAGCAACACTCACAGCCCCACAGGAGGGTCCCTGGCCTAGCAATGTGGCTCCCTGAGCAGCCTCTGATGTTTCCTGTGTGAGTCGCAGAACCAGCCCTGAGTGACAGGGGGAAGGGGAGCAGCTCACACAGGCCAAGGGGCTGACCAGGGGCAGGACATGAGCCTGCCAGGCAGCAGTGACATCACAAGCACCTTGTGCAGCACCTCAGCTCATTGGTTGGGAGGCAGTGACCTCACAGAGGGGCCATGGCAACAGCCAGGTGGGACAGGCTGCAGGGCTGGGGTATCTCAGAGACCCCCATGGCCTGGCTGCCTGGAATCTCCTTTCCCCAGGCTTCAGTGGGAGGGGCTGGCACTGAACTGAAGAGAGATCTGGGAGAAGCAAGAGGGAGGGTTACAGGATCCCAATGAGGATGGGATTCGAACCCATGCGTGCAGAGCACAATGGATTAGCAGTCCATTGCCTTAACCACTCAGCCACCTCATCTGAGTTGCAGGAACTTGCTTCAACCTACCCAAAGCCAGCACTACCAGAAACCTTTGTAGCACTTGCTGGCTGGTTAGGAACACCCAGGGCTGGAAGGTTTTGGCTTTTCACAATGTTCCCTGGGCTGTTGTAAAAAGCTCAGTGCTCTTAACAAACCCAAACACCCCTTGGCTACATCTACCCCTCAGGCTTCTTACAGAAGAACTGTTTTGTGCAAGAGTTCTTGCGCAAAATGTCTTGTGCAAGAGCACGTCCACAGTGCCATGTGCTTTTGCGCAAGAATGTCCGTGGCAGTGTGCACACTCTCTTGTGCAAGAAAGCTCTGATGGCCATTTTAGCCATAGGGATTTCTTGCACAAATAAACCCTGTTGCCCATTCATACTACCTTCTTGTGCAAGAGCTCTTGCACAAGAGGGTTTATTCCTCATGGGGAGAGGAATAACTCTTGCCCAAGAAGCCCTCTTTTCCTACGTTTTGCTGTAAATTTAGTTGCTCAAGAACGCGCGTGCAGTGTAGATGCTCCTCAAGTTTTTGCGCAAGAACGGCCATTCTTGAGCAAGAAGCCTGCAGTGTCGACATAGCCCCTGGATGCCCAGAGAGGGGCTGTCTAGTCACAGTCTGGCTCGGCGCGCGCTCTGCAATGGGAAGATGTCCACGGAGCAGGCAGATGGCAGCGGCACATGGCTCTGGTGGGCCCAGCATCCACAGGAGTGTTTCCAATATGAGTGTTTACTGACAGTGTCTGTCTCTGGTCTGATTTCACAGTGAGCTTCCCTCACATCCCCCGCCGCAATTCCTTGACCTTGGCTCTGACTTGGTCTAGGATGCGGGGGTAGGAGGGAGGTGGCCTTTCTTTGCTAGACCATTGTCCATTCGGCCATAAATGTCCACATTCCTCCGCATGGACTGCAGGGCCTGCAGAGACTTCTCCTTGGACCACAGCTCCAAGAGGGTCTTTATCTGTGGCCCAGATCATGACGGTTCCTGGCGTTTGCTGCCCCTGGCTTGATTTGATTCCCAGCCAATGCAAGGTAGGAAGGGAACAGGCAACCTCCTGGGGGAGATCTTATTTAACCCTGAACAACAGGCACAAGTGGGTCCCACAGCCAAGGGCTCCCTCACAGATTTTCATGGGGATCAGCTCAAACACCCTGTAGTGTGTATTCTCAGATTGCCCCTGTCCCACTTGGCTGTTGTCATGGACCCTCTGTGAGGTCACTGCCTCCTAACCAATGAGCTGAGGTGCTGCACAAGGCGCTTATGATGTCACTGCTGCCTTGCAGGGCTCATGTCCTGCTCCTGGCCAACCCTTTGGCCTGTTTGAGCTGCTCCCCCTGTATCACCCCCACTCACTCAGGGTATGTCTACACTATAGAAGTAAACAGGGTCTCAACCACTGCTTCCAATACAGCCAGCTGAAATGGGAGAGAAACCTAGGTGTGGGGACACTCCTTCAGTTGTGTAGCCCCGTGAGATACTCAACTGTTGATATGGAAATACAGCTCATGCTGGGCTGGGAAAGGAATCCGGGCTGTGGCTATGTAAATCCAGTTCAGCCAGTGCTATGGGTCTGATGGAGGATCAGTTGTGAGAATGGAATGTGGAGTATTGTAACTAATTTGGCTGTTGTGGGGTCACAAACCATTTTATCTCTAACTGTAGGAATTGTAAAATATGACACCAGTGCTTGCAGGAGAGACACTGTCACTGAAAAAAATCTGGGATGGACGAGCCTTCCCCTTCCAGACTCAAGTGGAGTGGACTCTGGGTGTGAGGGGAAGGAGCGTGAACCAGCAGGCCACATGTCCCCCAGCCATGAGCTATGAGACGGGTTCATTCTGTCTCTCCCTCCCCCACTACCCATTCTAAGGATAGACCTAAAACAGACTCCTTAAGGAATCTCTTTGTTATTTTGAAATATTATTCCAGTGGGGGCTGGAATCTTTTGTCTAGCCTAGGCGGGGGGCCAAGAGCTGAAATCACCAAGGAAACTGACAAAGAGCAGAAATCACTGGGTTTAGCCCAGAGCCAGACCGATCCCGATCGTAGAAGCAGCAGCTGGCAGGAGCAATCAGCCAGCAGGGTGAACGATAGGGGCAAGAGCAGGTAGTTGGTGGGTGGCCAGTAGGAACAGTGGCAGGTGGCCAGCAGGGTAGCTGGTGGGAGTAGCTGGCAGCAAGCCAGTAGGAGCAGTGGCGGGTGGCCAACGGAGTGGGTGAGATGCCTCCTATGCCCACTCCCTCCAAGAGTGGGAGGTGAACTCTGAAAATCACGCCTGAGCTCTTATCTGCCCTGAGCAAGGGCAGCAACTATGAGTGGGGTACAGAGAAAGTTTGGGCATGTGAGTGGGACACGTACATTGCTGGACTTACATTGCTGGCAAAGGACACTGCTCAAGCCACTTGAGCCGAGACTTATTTGTGGGTTGGTTCTGAACCCTGCTTGTGGTATTTTCCCAGGCGAATGCCACGTTACTTCTCACCCTCTTTCATTAAATTTTCTTTTCTACATTCAGACTCTGTGCTGGTGAATGGGGAAACATCGCCTCCCCGAGGTACTCGGGGGGGGGGGAGGTGGATTTCCCAGGCTGCTGAGTGGGGGCTCAAGCCAGTTTTGTGTGAGATGAATGAAGAAAAACCCCTAGACATCGAACCCAGGCCTGGCTGCTGCCAGCACTACCTGGCAGAAGAGTTACACTAGCAGGGGGAGTGACCAAAGCACAGGCCTCGCTATGAGCAGGCTTAGAACTTTTTCAGGGAAGCCATATTGGATTTCTAGTCCAACACCTTGACCACTCGGCCATCACAGATGTGAAGACAGCAAAGCCCCAGGGCCAGGGGAACTGGCAGATAATCCCAATGCCCAGGCGTGATATCACCAGCCACACAAAATTCACACAGCAAACTGAGCTCTTGGAACAGGGGAAGTTTGGGGGCTCGTTGCTGGGCCGTGGGGTGAAGCATCAAACCAGGCCCCTGCTGTGGGGCCTGTGAGTGTTGCTGAATGTTTGCCCCTGGAAACGGGAAACAAAAGGTCTGGGAGCCACACAGAGACCCTGCTGGGCTGAAGTCCCAACGACTCCACTTTGTCTTTGCCTGTAGGCTTGGCTGTCTGCAGCCTGGAAACCTCCTGGCTCCTCAGACCACTGGTCTGGATGGAGCGTTACAGAAGTCGGAATAATGGAATCGCTGTGTTGACGCTCCCATTGTTATTGCAGTATAATGGCCGTTATTCCCAAGGAACGATGCTGTGTAGATGCAGACTGAGAGAAATGCTGAGCAAGGGATCCTGCAATGTCAGGGGAGTCATTGAAATGAGGTTACTTCTCTAGATATAAAAAGGAAACTATGTCAGGAGTGGGATTTGAACCCACGCCTCCATTCAGAGACCAGAACACCCAACTGAGGGAAAGTCAGAACCTTGAGTCTGGCGCCTTAGACCACTCGGCCATCCTGACAGCTGTGCAAAGATGTTCAACCAAAGTTTTCTTACATGTGTGAGTTGCTCGGGGAGGCGGCAGGAGCACCTCTCTTTCCCCATCTAACAGCCACTCTACAGCACAGCTGGGTTTATCCCCACTCACCCTCATCTACCGTTGTGAGGTGTTTTACAGGGAGCTGACAGGAAACAGAAGAGGGGAAACCGCTGGCCGGCAGAACCGAGGCCTGGGATTGTCCTGTGCCAGGGAGTCTGTGTCAGTGCCCTTGGGGATCCTGAGCAGGGTTGGTACTTGGGGTGGGGCCGGGGGCTGTTCTGATAGGCTGCAGGCACCGTTAGACCCTTTTTTCCTTCCCTGTCTCACCCCAGCGCTGAGCAACACTCAGTGTCGGTCTGAGCATCCGTCCTGCTCTGGGACGTGTCTCTGTGGCAGGAACCTGCCCAGGCGGCTCTCGCAGTGAGGCCCCTCCCTGGCAGCACCGAGCAGTGAGAGCTGAGTGAAGGGGGAGGCAGGCCCAGGGGGAGAAGGCTCCATGACTGTGTCAGAGGGAGGCTCTGCCCTGGCCAGTGGGGAATCGTTGCCTCTCCGAGGGGCCCAGGCCTGGTGGGTCATTTCCCCAGGTTACTGAGTGGGGGCTAGAGCCAGTTCTGGGTTGTCTCCTTCAACACCCAAACTGAGCCAATGGATCTTGTGCTGACCTGACACTGCGCTGGGCTAGTGCTGTGTGTGCCACGGAGCTTCCTGCAGGGCTGCCCACATGGGAGAGGGGAGGGGCAGATTGAGTCACCCAGCTCTGCCCCTCCTGAAGGGCTTGTGAAAATGGCAGGTGCTGTCTTGGCAGTGAGGGAGAGGTGGAAAACTGAGGCTGGCTTCCCTGACTGGGAATTGAACCCAGGCCTCAGCACTGAAAGGGCTGAATCCTAACCACTAGACCATGAGGGACACATGAACAAAACTCTTTCCTTACCTACACTAGCCTTTCACAGGCCACTTTCTGTCCCCTTCAGGACATGGGTCCATTTTCCATTGCCCAGAGGGGACAAGAACAGAAACCAAACAGAACATCAAAGCAGCCAGACTGGTCCATGCCAGTTGCCCAACTAGCCCAGGATCCTGTCTCACAACAGCAGCCAATCTCATTGCCCGGTGGGAATCCTCAGGACAGACATTTGTTAAGTGATCCCTCCCATCACCCATTCTCAGCTTCTAGAATACACCAGCTCAGGACACCTGCCCTGTCCATCCTGGTGAAATGTCTTTGATTATGGCTGCCAGGGATCCCAATGTTGAGTAGCTCTGCATTAAGGGATCTTATTAATGTCAAGAACCTCAAGCAATGTAAAGCCAGAGTGTGATGGAACTGGAAAGGAAAATATTTCCACTAGAAGGAAATTTTCTAAGGGGGCACTTGGATTTAAACCAAGGACCACTTGATCTGCAGTCAAACACTCTGCCACTGAGCTACACCCCCACAGAAAATGGTATCTGCAGCCAGTGTTGGGAACTGGACAAGGAACAAGAGACAAGAGGCTTTTGTGTAACTCACATCCCAGGTGCCACCCTTGGGGTTGGTCTCCACACTGAGCAGGCAGGTGGCAGGGGTCTGATGCAGTCACAGCTGCAAGGCAAGTCACCCACCTGGCCCCTGAGCTCCATGTGGGCAGCAGCCAGACAGTGTGAGTGGAACAGACGGTCGTGGGGGGCGGGGATTTGTATATTTTAGGAAGGGTCCTGAGTCCTGGCTCCCGGCCACGCACCTTGGCAGAAAGACCAGCGGCCCCTGCACAAAGCGCATTGTGGGAATAAGAGTTGGGGCGGCAGGAAAGGAGCCGGCCCCTCAGCACCAGCGAGCCGGTGTGAGAAGATGGGAGTGAATCCTGCTACCTCTCATGCGCAAAGGCAGCACTTTTCCAATGCAGCTAATTCTGCCCCACCTGCAACCTGCCTCCAGTGCTCCTGCCACTGTCTGGCCCAGGAGGGCTGGTGTCCAGCAGCTCTCTGCCCCAACGTGGCTGGATTTTGGGGAGAGCAAGTAGGAAGTGGGGGCCGGGGCGGGGGGCAGGGAGGGGGGCTACTGGAGCCACTTAGCCCCCTGGCTGGCTCTGCTGGTAAACGAAAAATTGGAAATTGTTCCCCCCATCGGAGAACGAGGGTATTGACCCCACTGCCTCTCACATGCAAAGCAAGCGCTCTACCACTTGAGCTAATTACCCTGCTTCATGTAAAATGGTCTTCTTGGAGGCTCTTCCCTTCTCCACAGAGACGTCGGCCTTCTAGGTCAGTTAGTCCTGGGAAAGGAGAAGGCTCCAAAAAGGCCACAAGGGCAACTCTCAAGGAGACTCCCTGCAGCAAAGCCATGGGGGGGGGGGGGGGGGGGGGGGGAGGGGCTCTGAGATGGCCCCTGCCCTGCAGCCTGTCCCACCTGGCCACTGTCATGGACTCTCTGTGAGGTCATCACCTCCCAACCTCCATTAGCCAATAAGCTGAGGGGCTGCAAAAGGCCCTTGTGATGTCACTGCCACACCCACCCCTGCCCTCCAGGGCTAATGTCCTGCCCCAGGCAGCCCCTTTGCCTGGCTGAGCTGCTCCCAGGGGTGAAAGTGACACATTTCTTACAGGGCCTGTTCTATTGGGCACCACCCCTTGGGCTGGGCAGGAGGGAGGGGGAGGCTCAAGGCAGGAAGTGGGGGGAGGGGTTGTGATAGGACAGTACCTGTAAGAAATTAAAATGTGGCCAACTCAAGGTGGGGATTTGGGGAGTGTGTGATAGTGGTGGGGAGCTCAGGACATGGAAGGGTGGAGAAGTCAGGGCACAGGATTAGGGATGGGGGAGGGTTGGGGCTGGGACTGTGTGTGGGTGTTGAGGGGATCAGTGAGACTAGAATCTCAGCTCCCTCTGCTCTGAGCTCCCTGTGGCCCTTTAACTCACACGGGCTTTCTCTGCAGTGCACTGGGGAGAGAAACCCCTGAGCCAGTGACACGGACTGACCTGGGCGCAGGCCAACAAGGGGGGTTTCAGTGAAGCTACATGTGAATGGATCCATCTAGTAACCCCTGCCAGCCACATGCACAGGGGGAGGGGACTTGAGCCAAGGAAGTGAAGGGGGTTAATCAGATGGACGGGAGTTTCCAGTGCTGGGCTGTGGCTAAGATAGATGAGGGGATGTCACAGGGCACTAGCACAGCAAGGGGACCAGAGAGGGCCCTGCTGCACCGAGACATGGCAAAGCCTGGGATTGAGCCAGGGACCTTTAAATATTTCATCTTAGGCTCCCCACACTGAGCTACCCATAAACCCCTCTAGCTGGTTATTAACTGTCCGGGATGTCTGGCAGCCGTGTCACAAACATGATGCCGTCGTGCCCGGCCCAGGAAGGCGAGACTGGTGTTTCCTGCCACCTGCAGTTTGACTGGCTCCTTCCCCCCATTCCTGCCTTAGCTCCCGGGCTGACCTGGCAGCTGAAGTGGTCGGGGGCCCAGCAGCCTGGGCAGGGAGTCGGGTGGCCAGACCCTGGTGGCAAGAGTCTTGGTGCTACTTGTTTCCCTGCCCCCTCTGGTGCCCTCACTCCTCACCCGCAGCCCCTGCTGCCTGCCTGGGTCCCTGTGCTGTGTCAGACGCTCAATGAACCCTCCTGTTTCACACGGGCTGGGAGTGGCTCTGGGCGAGGGCACAGGGCTGTGTCATTCCCTATGGGAGCGGGAGGCCCCCGGAGCCCAGAGCGAGTGGACTCCCCAAGGGGCGCACGGTGAGAGACAGGGGGCTGGCGGCTCAGGGAGGGGCGGTCCCAGGGGGCAGAGGGCACCTGTGACTCTGGGCTGGCAGCTGACACTCTGCTCCTCGCTTCCCTCCCGCTGCTTCACCTCCCAGGGCTTCTTTCTCCTTCCCTGTCCATAGCAGGCAGCTACACAAAGGCAAGTCACCAAACCAGACCCCCCTGTGGCCAGCATGGGGCTTGCACCCACGACCTGGGCGTTATCAGCATCAAGCTCTAAACAGCTGAGCCAGCAGCCCACGAGGGGCCCTTTGGGAAAGACCCCACAGGCAGTGCAGGGACGTCTCTGCCGCTGCCCAGAGCTCGTCTCTGATGGGGCCACGGGCGACTCACTGAGATGTGGGCTGGCTAGTGCAGAAGTCAGAGGAGCAGGAGCCTGGGTGGGTTCAGGGGGGCCTTGAGCAGGAGCAGGTTTGGGGGAGGGGCTGCTGGGCCACTGAGGCCACTGAAGCAGGTGACCAGGTGGTTGGCAGCAGCTCTGTGGGCTGGGCACATGGTCCCATCACCTGGACATATGGAGCCTCCCTCTGCGGCTTGGGCTGGAGGAGCCATGGGCCAGCCACTGCAGCAGCAGGAATTTGGGATCAGGCCAACCCACTGGGGACAATGGAGGGAAGAGAAGAGTTTTCCCTGCCATTAGGGGAAAGCTGGCCAGACCCTTTTAGCCACTGGGTCTGTGCAGACTGGATCCTCCTCCTACCAGTTCTCTGGCCTCAGGCCTGCAAAGCTCTCAGCCTTTTGCCTGTTTCTGCTTCCCTGTCCATAGCAGGCAGCTAAAGACTGTGTCTTGGGGGGGGGGCAGAGAAAGAGATGAAGAGTAGTAACTGCAGCGAACAACCATGTGGCCAACATGGGGTTTGAACCCATGACCTTGGTGTTATTAGCACCACGCTCTAACCAACTGAGCTAGCCGGCCTTCTGAAACTGAGCTCACAAATGGCCCTTTCAGAAAGGCGCCTCTTCTCTAACAGGGCCACTAGCAACTCACTGTGATGTGGGCTCACTAGTCCAGATGCTTTGAGGTTTGGTCAAGGTGGCTGGCGGCCGGCATGGCGCACTGAGACCCAGGGCAAAGAACCAGCCGGAATCTCTTGCTGCCAGCACCTCGCCTCCCAGCTTCTTCCCTGTCGGCAGCAGCCGCAGCCCCTTTCAGCCACTGGGAAGAGAGGCAGGAATGGGGCCAAGTAACGAGTCAGGCTGAGGGGGGCAGGCAAAGCTCATCTTGTATTGCAGGGCCACTGGCAACAGCTTCTCTCTTGTGCGCTGCTGCCGAGGAGAAAAACACCCTGAGAGGGACCAGAAAGACCCATTTAAAAGATTGTTTGGGGGGAGGGGGCACCTGCTAGCGCCAGGGGGGCAAGAGTCAGAGCCTGGCAGCTCCTGGGAACCACAAAAGAGACCACAAGGGTAAGCAGCAAGCTCCAGGCAGGTTAAGTTTTAGGGCCCAGCCCATCTCAGCCAGGCAGACCATAGCATCAGACTGAGCTCCAGGGGGCATCAGACACCCAGCAGGAGGCACAGAACTCTCTCTCTCTCTCTGGGGAGCCTGCAGATAAGGAGCCCAAAGCTCATAAAGTTGGAGGGTTTTGCAGCAACCAGCCCAACCCCAGCAAGTTCCACAGAGATTTGAACTCAGATCACATGATTCAGAGTTCTGAGCGCTGCCTCTTACACCATGGCTACATCTAGACTGGCACGTTTTTCCAGAAATGCTTTTAACAGAAAAGTTTTCCATTAAAAGCATTTTCAGAAAAGAGTATCTAGATTGGCAGGACACTTTTCCGCAAAATCACTTTTTGTGGAAAAGTGTCCGTGGCCAATCTAGATGCGCTTTTCCGCAAAAAAGCCCCGATACACCAGTTTCTCGATCGGGGCTTTTTTGCAAAAAAGAAATCTCTGCTGTCTACACTGGCCCTTTTGTGCAAAAGTCTTTTGGAAAAAGACTTTTGCCCGAACGGGAGCAGCACAGTATTTCCGCAAAAAGCACTGATCTCTTACAGTAGGAAGTCAGCGCTTTTGCAGAAATTCAAGCGGCCAGTGTAGACAGCTGGCAAGTTTTTCTGGAAAAGCAGCTGATTTTCCGGAAAAACTGGCCCATCAAGAGACAGCCCATGGGACCTACATGAGCCAGTAGTGATTCAATTAGGCTGAACTGTAGTCCTGGCTTATGGCCCTCGGACCAGCTTTGCTTGTTTCCTTCCACCCAGAGCCCCCTTCTCCTGGGCTGCAAGGAGCCTCCCTGGGATGCCCTGAGACAGGCACAGGGCTCTGCCTCCCCATAAGCAGCCCCACCCCACCCAACTGGCTTTGGCAGAACAAGCAGGGGGGCGGGGCTAGCTAGACTGCTCCCTTCTTACACATTTCAAAATGTCCATTCCTAAACAGGACTGTGTGGCCTAAAAGATAAGGCGTCTGGCTTAGAATCAGAAGACTGAGGGTCTGAGTCCTTTTGCAGTTGTGTTGACTGTGCTTGTGGGTCCTGAAGCCATATGCTTGGAAAGGTTCTGTAACAATATGTGTCCATGGGAAGGCCTCTATCTATTTAGCAGATCTAAACTAAAGCCTTCTGCAGCCAGACTGCAGAACAGCAGCAATTAACTGGAGAGCCTGGGCTCACATTCCATCTAAATGGCATTTCAATAGGGTCACACTAGGCTGTGACCAGGGGGTCTGATCCTATTGACCCCCACTGTCACCAAGTAAGAAACAGATCTCAGGGTGGGTAGAGAGAACTTAGTTAACAGTATTTGTCTGGAAAAAACCTGCTTATCAATAGTTGTGTTTGTGCAATCGGCATTCTATGATTATTGTCCTCGCTTTCCTATTGTTTGTCTGTGTGATCGCTGTCTGGTTTGTAACTGTTTCTGTCGGCTGTATCATTAATTTTGCTGGGGGAAAATCAACAAAGGCAGTGCAGTATGATTGGTTAGGTAAATCATAATAGTATGTTATCTTTGGTTAGTAACATTATACTAAAATAATTGGTTAAGCAGGACTAAATTATCACTATCTAAACAGGGAAACGAGAAGGAGACCAGGAAGAAGAAGGAAAAGGGGAGAAGAGAAGAGGAAGAAGGAGGGAAAGGGAAAGGGAAAGGAAGGAAGAAGACCAAGGAGGAGGAGGGAGACCTGGAAGCAGAACTCACCTCCAAGGCAGCCTCAGACCAGAGCGGCCAGGACCCCTCTGCATGACTGTTGAAATGGTTTGCTGTGTGAATTCTGTCAGGTGACGTCAGGCCTGGGCACTGGAATTATTTACCAGTTTCCCTGAGCTACTAAAACTCAGAGGTGTGATGGCCAAGTGGTTGAGTGGTTAAGGTGTTGGACTTGAAATCTAATAGGGTTTCCCTGTGCAGGTTCAAATCCTGCTCACAGTGAGGCCTGTGTTTTGGTCACAGCCCTTCCTAGGGCAACATGGTACCCAAACTCTGAGACTCTTGAGGAGAAGGTGCCTGACTCATCAGAAGGGACACCTGGGCTATGTCTACACTTGTAGCTTCTTGCATGAGTAATATGCAAATGAGGCTGTGTGGAATATTGCTGAGCCTCGTTTGCATAGCTAATAAGCCACCACTTTTTTCAGAAGAGACTCTTGCACAAGAAAGAGCATCTACACTGCCCCTTCTTGCGCAAGAAAAACCCTCCTGTGCAATGCGATTACACCTATTACTTTTCACTAAACCCCATTATCACACTACCTAGTGCACATACCTACCTTCCTTTGTGCACACAACATACCTGGGACTCTAATTACTGGCCACTTGCCTTTCACACAGATCACTGATGCTTGTGACTTTCAAGTACATTCACATGGCAGCTGTTTAAACATAATGTGCTTCTATTCCATCATCAGCACCAGAGTCCGTGAGTTAAGGAAGGGCACCACCCAGCATCAGGCTTGAACCCATGACCCTAAGTTGCTCTACCAACTGAGCTAGCCAGGCTGGGTGGGAAAAGTTTCCTAATAGCCCAACTCAGGGTAACAGGAGCCAAGTGTTCTCCACTGCCTGACTCAAGGCTCTTTCTTGCCCCTAATGTGGGGTTCTGGTCTGTGGAGAGGTTTGAACTCGAACCCCCCTCCCGACACACCCACTTCTTTCCCCACAAGGAATGGACCCATTTCCATCTCTCCAGGGACAGGAGAAGGGCTCTGGCCTGTTCTCTGCAAAATGCTCAGCCTGTTTCATTTTCTGCAGGAACGAGTGGGATCCATGCGCCCTGTTCCCCAGTGAGAGGTGTGTGTCCTCTTTCCCCCTTTCCACAGACACAGCAGACCAGGGGGCTATGAGGCCCCTTCCTATCTGGCCTCCCACAAAGCTGGGGTGAAAAGCTGCTAGATCCCAGCCCTTCTGGGCCAAGCCATGGTAGCAGGATTCACTCCCATCTTCTCCTGCCCATGCCCTGGTGCTAAGGTGCCGGCCCCTTTCCTGCTGCCCCAACTCTTATTCCCACAATGCACTTTGTGCAGGGGCCATTGGTCTTTGTAAAAAGGTGCGTGGCTGGGAGCCAGGACTCAGGACGCTTCCCCAAATCGCCGCTCTGACCCGCTCACACTGTCTGGCTGCCTCCAGCACAGGCTGAGCTCAGGGGCCAGATGGGTGACCTGCCCTGCAGCTGTGATGGCATCAGGCCCTTCCCGCTGGCCTGCTCCATCTGGAGATAGAGCTCCAGTGGCCTCAGACACCCAGCAAGAGGAACAAAACCTCTCTTATTGAGCTTCAGGGCATGGAAGTCAAAGCACCTGAACCTTGTAACAACCAGCTAAGTCTCAGTAGGTCCCACTGAGATTTGAACTCAGATTGCAGGACTCAGAGTCCTGCGTGCTATCCCTTACACCATAGGATGGGTGGTGGGAAAATGCAGTGGGCACCTCTGACTCTCAGCTCTCAGGCTGGCCTCTGCTCTCCTGGCTCCCTCCAGCTGCTTCATCTCCCAGGACTCCCTGTAAGAAATGTGTCACTTTCACCCCTGGGAGCAGCTCAGCCATGCAAAGGGGCTGCCTGGGGCAGGACATTAGCCCTGGAGGGCAGGGGTGGGTGTGGCAGTGACATCACAAGGGCCTTTTGCAGCCCCTCAGCTTATTGGCTAAAGGAGGTTGGGAGGTGGTGACCTCACAGAGAGTCCATGACAGTGGCCAGGTGGGACAGGCTGCAGGGCAGGGGCCATCTCAGAGCCCCTCCCCCCCCCCCCCCCCTTCCCATGGCTTTGCTGCAGGGAGTCTCCTTGAGAGTTGCCCTTGAGGCCTTTTCGGAGCCTTCTCCTTTCCCAAGACTAACTGACCTAGATGACAGACGTCGCTGTGGAGAAGGGAAGAGCCTCCAAGAAGGCCTCTGTAAATGCAGCAGGGGAATTAGCTCAAGTGGTAGAGCACTTGCTTAGCATGCAAAAGGCAGTGGGATCGATGCCCACATTCTCCAATACAGTTCAGCTTTTATCCCTTATTTTCACTGTCAGGGGCTCAGTGGCTTCCTCCCTCTTCCTACCTGCTCTCCCAAAAGAGACAGACCTGGCTGCCCTTTCTTTGCTACCAGCAATTGCCATGCTGCAAAGCAGAGAGTGGAGATATCAGGCTCTGTGGTGCAATGGAAAGCATGTTGGACTTTTAAGCTGCAACAAAATACAGGACTATGTAGCACTTTAAAGACAAACAAGATGGTTTATTAGATGATGAGCTTTCGTGGGCCAGACCCACTTCCTCAGATCAAATAGTGGAATAAAATTGTCACAACCATATATACCAAAGGATACAATTAAAAAAAACGAACACATATGAAAAGGACAAATCAAATTTCAGAACAAAACGGGGATGTGGGGGGGGAGGTAAATGTCTGTGAGCTAATGATATTAGAGGTGATAATTGGGGAAGCTATCTTTTTAATGGGTAAGATAACTAGAGTCTTTGTTAGGACCCCGCCGTAAAGTGTCGAATTTTAGCATGAATAACAGTTCAGAGGATTCCCTTGAAAGTGCAGTTTTAAAAGGCTTTTGAAGCAGGATGCAGGTAATTAAGTCATTGAGATAATGTCCTTTCTGGTTGAAATGGCAAGAAACTGTTTTTTTTCTGTATTTTGTTTCAGCTACCCTAGACTAACATGGCTACTTTTCTAGCACTATTTTAAGCTGCAGTGATTCATGTGAGCCCAGCTAGACATTCAAAGTTTGTGGGTTCAAGTCCCATGAGTCTCACTTTAGCTGCTTTCTCATTTCCAGGGCGCAGCTTTTACAGAACAGGCAATCCTTAGGGTGAAACTGGGGTGAGCTTGAGTCCAGACAGTTCCCAGCAGACCCCAGTGAGGATGGAGGGAAGGGCTGGTTCTTGTGGCTGGGGCTGGGCGTTGTTCTGAAAGGCTTCAGGTGCCATTAGATCGTTTTATCCCTCCCTGTCTCCTACCAGTGCTGAGCAACACTCAGGCTATGTCTGCCCTACACTGCTCTTCTGGGAAAAGCTACGCAAACTTCAAAACCCAGTTTGTGCAGCTTTTTCTTCTGCTTTTTTTTTTTTTTTTTTTTTGGAAGAGGCTTTTCTGACATTTGGCCTGTTACACTGGGCAAGTCACACAAGGGAGGCAGCAGGCAGAGCCAGCCCAATGCACCAGCCTCCGAGGGCAGGGAGGCCAAGGCACAAGCAGCTGCCTGGCCTAATTTATCTGGCTTCCCCAGGTTGGCACCCAGGGGCATTATCAGCTGACGTTACCCCCCCTCTGTCACATGAGCTTTGGGCTCATCAACAGGCTGGTCAGCAGCAGCTGCAGTTACCTGGGCACCGCAATAAGAGAACACCCTGTGTTTCTGCCTGGTTTTGAACCAGGGACCTTTTGCGTGTTAGGCAAATATGATAACCACTACACCACAGAAACACATTTCAAGGGATGGAACTTGTCTGACTGTTCTGTTTCTAGCTCTTTCTAACACCCTGCTCTGCAGGGGAGGGGGATGCTCCTTGTGAACACTCCACCTCTTGTTCTCAGGGAAGCACCTAATTTCCTCACAAGCACCTTGAGATTTGTAGCTCAAAGCTGGAGCTGCTGTGGAAGGAGGTGAAGCTACAGAAGCTAACCGGGGACAATCAGTGGGCAGAGGGTTATTTTTTCTCCCCCCTGGGCTGATGTGGCTAGAACTGAGGAGAAGAAAATCCTCTTCCCTTCTCCTCAGAAGATGGAAATTGCAGTTGGTTCTCTCTTTGGTTCTACTAAAGCTGGACCCCAGGACTAGACTTTTTCTTTCTAAAACCCTGGTGAAAACTGAGAGCCAATTGCTCACAGGCTGAGAATGTGAGTTAAGGAAGGGCACCACCCAGCATAGGGCTTGAACCCATGACCCTGAAATTAAGAGTCTCATGCTCTACCAACTGAGCTAGCCAGGCTGCCTGTAGAAAAAGTTCCTAATATCCCATCTCAGTGTAACAGGAGCCATGTGTTCTCCACTGCCTGACTCAAGGCTCTTTCTTGCCCCTAATGTGGGGTTCTGGTCTGTGGAGAGGTTTGAACTCGAACCCCACTCCCGACACACCCACTTCTTTCCCCACAAGGAACGGCCCCATTTCCATCTCTCTAGGGACTGGTCCGTTCTCTGCAAAATGCTCAGCCTGTTTCATTTTCTGCAGGAACGAGTGGGATCCATGCGCCCTGTTCCCCAGTGAGAGGTATGTGTCCTCTTCCCCCCTTTCCACAGACACAGCAGGCCAGGGGGCTATGAGCCTCCAGAGGCCCCTTCCTACTTGGCCTCCCACAAAGCTGGGGTGCCAGAGGCAGGCTCTGACTGGGAGACACTCCCAGCAGCCAAGCACATTTCTCAGGCAGCCCCTTCCCTGCGCAGGGGGCACAGGTCACACGCCTGGGTGAATAAGAGCTTGTGGGGACTGGCCAGGGCTTCAAGCAGGCAGCTCCCATTGGCCACAAACAAGCCTGGAGCAGGGACCAGGCATGAAGCCTTTTCCTCTACAGCTGAGAGACACAAAGGGCCCAGCAGCCCCTTCTCTCAGCTGTGCGTGGGGGCAGGGCGAGCAGGGAATCTGCCTGAGGCTTCTTGCTGCCATGTTGGGTGGCTTCATGGGCTGGATCCAGCCCGCTGGCCTGTATTGCCCAGGCCTGGCTTAGAGGGAACCTTGGCTCTGGGCTGTGGGGGAGGGGCGCTGTGGAAAGGCCAGTCTGGCCTTCCTGGGCAGGGCATGACGACATGCGGCAAAACATCCTGGACAGAGAATTACAGGCCACGCAGGCCTCTTATCACAGCCAAAGTAGCTCAGTGGGGAGAGCATTAGACTGAAGATCTAAAGGTCCCTGGTTCAATCCCAGGCTTTGGCATGCTCCAATAGGGGCTAATTACTTCAAGTTGATGGTTTTGCTTAGAGCTGTTATCACAACCTGCGCTGCAGGAGAAAAGGGGAGATGAGCTGCATCCTGGGGCTCTTCCTGCTTTCTCTTGGCCCTGGGTCTCTATCCTGCCACAGGGCAGGTACAAGGGCTACAGTTGGGGGCAATCAGGTGACACCACAAAAAACACTCCCTGTTGGCTGTGCTGGAACATGGCACCACATGAGCATGTTGTTAACACCCATGTCTCCCCCCCCTCAGGGCCACTAGAGATGTCCTTGCACCCTGGGGCTGTCTGTCTGGGCCATGCACTCACACACACTGGCCCCTCCCTTTCTAGGACAGGGCTCCTGCTGTTCCTTGCTTTACTCAACCTGGGAGTTGGGCTTATCCCCAAGCAGCAGGGGCTGTGTTTACCTGGGGAGACACAAATAGGAGCAGAACCCCCTGTTCTCACTTTTTGCTTGGCTTTGAACCAGGAGGCTTTTGCAAATTAAGCAAACACGATAACCACTACCCCACAGAAACATGCTTGTCAGTTTTTTTCTGTACATAAACTTGGACAAATATTCTGTTACTAATTCTTTGCCCAAGGCAGAGCAAGAGCAGGGAACAAGACCTCCCCGCTCCAATACTTCTCTAGACCCTTTGCTCCCAACATGGGGGGGGGGGTGTGCACCTCGGGAGGAGTGACCCACATCATATCCCCAGCATTTCTGCCCTTCATGGATGGACCTTTGGGGGCAGGCCCAGACGCTCCATCCTCTCACTCAACTCCTATCACACACTGGAGCAGGGCAGCGCCCAGGGGTAGAGCTGAGCCATGGGGTGATGGGTAAAGGGCAGAGGCTGCAGGAGCTGAGAGTTTCCCCAGAGCCCAGGGACCCACAAGGAGGCACCATGCCCTGTGTCTCTCTCGGAAGGCACAGAAAGGGATTGACTGGGGTTGGGGAGAGTGGCTCAGGGGTTGTGCAGCTTGTTGCCCTGGTTAGGGCGTGGCCAAAACACAGGCCTCGCTGTGAGCAGGATTTGAACCTGCGCAGGGAAACCCTATTGGATTTCTAGTCCAACACCTTAACCACTCAGCCACCACAGCTGTGAAGTCAGCAGTGTCCCAGGATAAGGGAAACTGGTAAATAATCCCAGTGCTCAGGCCTGATCTCACCCTCCCCACAGAATTCACACAGCAAACCTGGCTTCCAGCACACAGGGCAAGCTTGGGGGCTCATTGCTGGGCCTTGGGGTGAAGCATTAAACCAGCCCCCTCCTGCGGGGCCTGTTAGTGTTGCTGTCCCTGCTGTACAGACAGGGCCATGGAGACAGGGAGAGGTTCACTGAATGGGCCAAGGTCACCCAGCTAGTTAGAGTCAAAATCTGCCCCCAGCTCCCTGCCCCACCCACCGACATGCTGACTTCCTCGCTGCCAGGGGCTGTTTGCATTGGCCTCTTTTGCTATCTTTTCTGCTTTGAGACATTGGGACAGTTGGCCAGAGAGTCCCGCAATTGCCATCTCCCTCTGCGCAGGTGCTGTCCAGAGCCCGACTAGCAAACGCTGACACTGCTGTTAGTTCCAGACCAGAGGGGAGTGTTTAAGGGTTATTTCGGAAGAAGGGTTTTCTCCCCAAATAACTGCATCTAAACAGTGTTTTTTATTTCATAATAAAGTATTTTGAAACAGCGCCCGGACACGATTATGCAAATGTAGCGTGGGATATTTAAATCCCGGTTTCATTTACAATTTTGAATGTCTCCATTTGCATCCCTCTCCTGAAGGAGACTGCAAGTGTCGACATGTCCTGGGTGTTGCAACCTCCCAGCACTCACCTGATGTTCCCTCCCCGCTACCTGAAGACGTTTGGGAGTCCTCCTGCATCCCCTGGAGCTGCAGGACATCAGCGTTGTCATCCTGAAGCTGCAGCCGCTGCTTCCCAGGTGTCTCCATCCCAGACTCCACAACTATCCCTGGAGACAGGGGCTCCCCACACCCCGGGATTCGGTCCAGTTCCTCACAGTATGCACAGTGCTGCGGTGCTTCCCGAGAGCGGGACCTGTCCTCACGGGCCCTCACACACCCCTCCCGCAATTCGTTGACCTTGGGTCTGACTTGGTCTAGGATGCAGGAGGGGAGAGGTGGCCTTTCTCTGCACGGCCATCAGCCATTGGGCCATATGTTAGATAATTTCATGGAGGTTAGGTCCATAAAAGCTATTAGCCAGGGGATAAAATGGTGTCCCTGGCCTCTGTTTGTCAGAGGCTGGACAAGGATGGCAGGAGACAAATCGCTTGATCGTTGTCTTCAGTCCACCCCCTCTGGGGCACCTGGTGCTGGCCACTGTCGGCAGACAGGACACTGGGCTAGACGGACCTTTGATCTGACCCAGTACGGCCGTTCTTATGTTTTTATGTTTATAAATGTTGCATTCCTCCCCCTGGACTGCCGGGCCTGCAGAGAGTCCCCATCGGATCACAGCTCCAAGAGGGTCTTTATCTCTGGCCCAGACACTGACAGTGCCCAGTGTTTCTGCCCCGTGCTTGGTCCTGTGATGTGTCCCTGGAGGGGTCTCTGGGGGCTTGTGCCTGTGACATGGCTCTCCGGAAGGCAGAAGTGCTCGATCTTAGGCAAAGGACACAGAAACAACACTTTACGGCAAAAAGCACAAGGACGGCTCTTGGTCCTCATCCCTGGGCCACACAGAGTATCCAGAAGTCACTTCCCCACCTCTCCCTTGGCTGCTCTAGAGCTTAGCCCAAAATCTGATAAACTCTACTCTCCCACCCAACAACCTCTGGGACTCCTCTCCTGCCCAGCTCCTCACACCACGGAGAGTGCAGGGCAGCCACTACCCCAGCGTCACCACTTCTGGTCTTTGCCTAACAGCCAAGAAGTTCTGCTTTCCCCAAAGCACACAGGCACCCTCTCGCCTCTGGCTAGCCTCATGGCAGATGTAGAATTCCCTCACTAATTTTCCCAGCAACTTTGCAGGCAGGCATTGGTGGTATAGTGGTGAGCATAGCTGCCTTCCAAGCAGTTGACCTGGGTTCAATTCCCAGCCAATGCAATGTAAAGAGGGAGCTTCAAAGCTCCTCACTGAGGTTTTAGTTGAACCCTGAAAAACAGGCACAAATGGGTTCTGCAGCTGAGGGCTGCCTCTCACAGCTCTTCATCCTCTCCAAGAGCATGCACAGTAATGCGGTTCCTCCCACACATACCTCTGCTGTGACTTCTTGACCTTGGCTCTGACTTGGTCTAGGATGTGGGGGTAGGAGGGAGGTGACCTTTCTTTGCTAGACCATTGGCCATTTGGCCAAAAGTGTCCACATTCCTCCACATGGACTGCAGGGACTCCTCCTGGGATCACAGCTCCAAGAGTGTCTGTATCTGTGTCCCAGACAATGACAGTGCCTGGCGTTTGCTGCCCCTTGCTTGATTTGATTCCCAGCCAATGCAAGGTGGGAAGGGAACAGGCAACCTCCTGGGGGAGATCTTATTTAACCCTGAACAACAGGCACAAGTGGGTCCCACAGCCAAGGGCTCCCTCTCACCGCTTTTCATTGGGAGCAGCTCAAAAAAAACCGAATTTGGCTGTTGTGGGGTCTGCATGGGGCTTGTACCAGTGACCTGGGCATTATTAGCATCAAGCTCTAAACAGCTGAGCCAGCAGGCCTATGAGTAGCCCCACACTAAAAAAAGAGTTTTCCCTGCTATCAGGAAAAGCCAGCCAGGACAAAGCCCTTTTAGCCACTGGGTCTGTGCAGGCTGGAGCCACTTCCTACCAGTTTCCTGAAAAGCTTGCAGTCTTTTGCCTGTTTCTGCTTCCCTGTCCATAGTAGGCAGCTAAAGGGGGGTAGAATAGTCACCACAACAAACATATCTGTGGCCAGCACAAGGCTTGAATCCATGACCTTGGTATTATTAGCTCCATGCATGAACCAACTGAGCTAGCCAGCCAACCAGAGTACAGCTCACAAATGGCCCTTTCAGAAAGGCGCATCCAGCAGCTGACGGGACGTCTCTGCAGCTGCCAAGGGCTCTTCTCTGACAGGGCCACTGGTAACTCACTGTGATATGGGCTTTCTCGTCCAGCTGGTTTGTTTGGTGAAGGTGGCTGGTGGCCGGCACGGCGCACTGACACCCAGGGAAAAGAGGCAGCTGGAATCTCTTGTTGCCAGCACCTTGCTTTAGTCTAGAGAACACATCTGCTCTTCCACAAAATTTTTCGGAAGAGCAGACGTGCTTTTTTCGTATCTCTGTGAACTTCATTTTATGAAGACAAAGGGATGTTCCAAAACAGACATTTTTTCCCCAAATCTGGCCCAGTGTACACAGGCTAAATGTCAGAAAAGCCTCTTCCTAAAAAAAAGCAGAAAAAGCTATGCAAATTGGGGTTCACAATTTGAATAGCTTTTTCCAGAAGAACAGTGTAGTGTAGACATAGCCTGCCTATTGCACAGCACTGGTAGGAGACATGGAGGGACAAAAGGGTCTAACGGCACCTGCAGCCTCTCAGAACAACCCCCTTCCTGACCTCCAAGTACCAGCCCTTCCCTCCACCCTTACTGGGTGTGATAGACCGGGCCGTGTCTGGGCACAGCTGAGGGCATCTGCTCAGGGCGAATTGCTCAAATCCGGGGATCCTTAAAGCCCCCAGACTGGTGACCTCTCCAAACAGGCCACAAACCAGTCCCACAGAGCGCTTCAGCTGCCTGCCTGAAGCCTCACGAGCAAAACCCCTCCAACACCCCAGCAATATCCGTGCCCCAGATGGCTCCGGGCCTCATACACCGGTGGGGGGTCCTAGCACCCAATCCCATCTACCCCGAAAAAGTTCTGTCTGGTCCCAAGAAACCAGCCACAGATCCCTGGTCAATTTACCCTCTGGACCTTACCCACACATCATACTGGGCCAGTCCTTTAGCATCTAACAACTAAAGGTTTATTATGACAATAAAGAAAAGCATGAGAGTAAGGTTGTTAAAGAATAGTACGTTACATGCATCAAATCTCCCAGTTCTCGATGCAGGCTCTAGCAGAGATGTTACAGCTGCTGGCTTAAGAGTCCTTGTTGCACATCCTAGGATCAGGATGGGTGCACAGGTCTTTCCGGCTATTCGATCCCTGCAATGCTCCCTCTGGGATGAAGTGCTGAGCTGAAGACCAAGATGGAGGCCACCACATGGCCTATTTATCTTCTTGGCCTCTTCTTGGCTCCAGCAGGTCACCTGGCCAGCGGCCTATCCCTGCTGGCAGCTCTCAGGTGTCCGCCCTCATGCTTTAGGTGTGTCCTTGGCCCATCGAGTGCCATTGTCCCACAGGGCCTCACCAATTAGCATGTCCATAGGCTGGGCTCAGCCCAATGCTCAACCACATTCAGAGAAATATTCAGTATCCACACACATTACAGATTCCTACCTATACACACACAGATATTATACCATCACATAAATAGCGTACACAGGATTGGCAGACAGTAAGCTCCTATTCAACACCCCACATGCCGCTTTTTATCCCATTTTTGTGGCCAGCACCCCCCTCCATGGGTGCATCAGTGATCTTGCTGCTCCCCTCAAAAGCTAGTAACGTGACACAATGGGGCTGTTTACATTGGCCTCTTCTCTCTGTAGCCAGGCTTCAGCCAGGACTGAGACTCAGGTAGGAGAATGTGACCCAGCTCCCTGCACCTGGGCCCTGCATTTCTCATCCCTTCAGAGACACTTGTTAGTGGAGGAATAAATCACAGTCACATGAGTGTAGATTATGAAACTTTGTAGTTGTTGTTGCCTTGGAAACTCCCCACAGACCTTCCCCTGGGGCCCTGGGCAGCCCGCTCACACTGAACAGCTTACATGGAGGTGAGGGTGCTGTGTAGACGTGCCCGTCCTGTTGAGGACCAGCCTGCTGAGGGGAGGCTCTGGCCACTTCCTTTCCTTGTCTGTCTCAGGCTGTGTCTACATTCCAGGGCTACGTCTACACTGCAGGCTTTTTGTGCAAGAGCAGATGTTCTTGCCCAAAAACTTGCAGAGCGTCTACACTGCAGGCCCGTTCTTGCACATGTAAATGTATAGTACAGCATCAGAAAACAGGGCTTCTTGCACAAGAGTTATTCCTCTCCCCACGCGGAATAAACTCTCTTGAGCAATAACTCATCCACAAGGAGGCAGTGTGGAGAGCCAACAGGGGTTTCTTGCTCAAGAAAGCCCGATGGCTAAAATGCCCATCAGAGCTTTCCTGCGCAGGAGAACGTCCACACTGCCATGGGCGCTCTTACAAAAATCACTTCTCTTGTGCAACAGCACATGGGAGTGTGGACACACTGTTGTGCAAGACCTTTTGCACAAAACAGTTCTTGAGCAAGAAGTCTGCAGGGTAGATGTAGCCAGCCCCTCTCTCCAGGGAACTGCAGCCCCTCGACCCAGGCAGCTCCTCCCAGCATTCAGGAGGCACCAGGCCGAGAAGAAACCGTCTGACACGGTGCTGCCAGGGAAGGGCCTCACTGCTAATCACTTTTCCTGTTCCAGGAGCAGAGCGAGTTTTGCCCTGGGCACCGTTATTGAGGGCGTGTGCCCCTGTGTGTGTGTGAGCCCACATTGGCTCCTACTGGGGGGGAGGGTCCCCTGGCCCCATAGCTCCTCCTGGGAAGGGGTGGAGGGACCCCTGGTCCAGTATTTCCTGCTGGGGAGAAGTAGAGGTAGCCCATTCCCTATAGCTCCTGCCAGGAGGGACCCTGACCCCTTATCTCCTGATGCGGTTTCAGTTTTTCCCTGGCAGATGTTCCAGACATGAGGGATGCCAGTGCACTGGCCCAGCCCGGGCCGGCAGTGATGGTTTTTACACATGCAGGGAAATTCCCCGGCTTCTCCCCCTCACAGAGCTGCCGCCTCTCCGGGAGGCGGATGAACTGCAGGTGCAGGACAGCTCCCTGCCAGCAGGGACAGCAGCCAAGGCACCAAATATCGCTGGGTCTGCAGCCAGTGTTGGGAACTGGGCAGGGAACAGGAGGCTTTTGTGTCACACACGTCTCAGGTAGGACGGACCCTCACGGAGCCCAGACACTGTGACTGGTCCTAGCCAGGAATGTGTCTGGGGCTGGTTTGTGTCGCTCTAAGGCCGTGTCTACACTGGGCGTAAGAGCGACGCTGCCGCAGTCGATGTTCTGGGCTCTAGGGAAGACCGGCTGATTGGAACTGAGCTGTGCAGAGTCTTGTAAAGGGAACTGCAACTTCTCTGGGTATTTGTCAAGATTTAGATGAGGGTTTAACAGAAGGAACGTTGTGGGCTCTGGGACAAGGTGGGTGGGACAGTGAACATAATCACAGGCAGGGGAATTAGCTCAAGTGGTAGAGCGCTTGATTTGCATGTGAAAGGCAGTGGGATCGATGCCCACTTTCTCCAGTGATAGATATTTGCTTTTTCCTTTGTTTTACAGGCACAGCCAACAAGGCGGCTAAGTGCTTCTAGGGGCCTCTTTGCAATAGTCAGTGGGCTGGTTTCTGCAGTGCAGGGGGTGTCACTTTTGCCCGGCATAGAAAAGTTTCCTCGCTAAAAGCCAGACAGGCAAAGTCTTGCCTGTAACACCCAGAGGAGGGGATGCACTTGCCTGGGGAGGGCAGGAACACACCAGCACTTGGCTGCCAGCTGTTTGCACATCTGGACACAGAAGCATCCTCAGCCTTGGTTCTACTAGCCAGTTTCTTTTCAGCTCACAGCAAACTGCCTCCCAGCTGTGGGTGAGGCTGAGTGTGTGTGAAACCAGCTGTGCTTTGGATGATTTTGTTAATTGTTTAAAAAGCCTCAGGCACCTCTTCTGCCTGTGTTGGTGTCTGTAATGGACACCTAGTGTGACATCACCCTGGGGTTTTACCCCTTTAACCTCACCCAGAGACTCCTGACAAGTCTCCTGTGTCCATCTCTGCCTCAGGCCAAGTGTTCGCATGTTTCATATCTAAGGAAACTCCTCCTCCCTTTTTCCTGCCAATCCTTCCTGAGCAAGCTGTGTCCTTCTGTGCCAATATACCAATAAAGTGTATTATCCCACCAAGTCCCTGTGATACCAACTGCTTCCTGCTTATTACACATCATCCTGTGTGTCTGTACCAGCATCTAAGGCACAGATTAGATTTTGCTTCCTAGTGGTCCCGCGTCCCTCCTTTATTTCTGCAGTTACAGCCCCTGCTCTCTCCCATTTCTGGCCCATCTCCCAGGTGTCTATGTTGTTCACTTACCTGTGGGCTTTGGGCACCAGCCCCCATCAAACCTAGTTTAAAGCCTCCTCACTAGGTTAGCCAGTCTGCACCCAAATACTCTTCCCTTCCTCCACAGATGAACCCCGTCCCTGCTGAACAGCCCTTCCTGCAACAGCATCCCATGGGCAAGGAAGCCAAAGCCCCTTGCCCACACAGCTGTAGCTTTCTGTGCCCAGGGAGCCAGACACCGCTTGGGTTCGATGGCTGGAGGGAAGTGGGGAATGGCTGCACTTTGGGAGGAAAAAGTGTTGTCTGGAAACATAAGGAGCCATTTTAAAAAGACTTTGGAACAGGGCACTATGGCTTAGTTGGCTAAAGCCCTTGCCTCATAATCAAGAGATTCTGGGTTCTAGTCCCAGTGGTGCCTTGTTCTAACCTTTGCTAACATTTACTTATGCCCTTCTGAGACACAGAAGAGGCCTCCCCTGGCCACCCATGGAACTGCTGGTTCAGGAAAAGGCTGAGGGGAGAGGCTGATTACTGATAAGAAAACTAAAAGCCTGGAGCCAGTGCAGAGGTCACTGGCACTGGCAAAGCAGGGTTCTAACTGCAACTGCTGGGACAGGAGAGCCAGCTCCACACACCCTTGTGATTCCCTGGGGGTGTCAGCACCTAGAGAGCACAGCCTCTGCAGCCATGGAGAGTCAGGGTCTGTGGGCATCAGGTGCTTCTCACTTGTTGTTTCCTTCTTCCCAACACTCCTCCCCACTCAGCCTTTTCCTGAGCCAGCAGTTCCATGGGTGGCCAGCCAGGAGAGACCTTTTCTGGGTCTCAGAAGAGCATGAGTAAATGTGAGCAAAGGCTCTGAAAGGCACCACTGGGACTTGAACCCAGGATCTCCTGTTTATGAGGCAAGTGTTTTAGCGAACTAAGCCACTGTGCCCTACTCAGACCCACCTCTAAACTGTTCTACTCTATGGTCCCAGACAACACCATTGTCTTGCAAAGTTCAGCCATTCCCCATTTCCCTCCTGCCTTCCCACCCTGGCCGTGTCTGGCTCCCTGGGCACAGAAGGCTACAGCTCAGTGGGCAGAGGCTGTAACATGCTTATCTCCCCCAGCCACTGGGGCTGTACAGTTGCCCTTGAAGTTCTGCAGGGTTGTGGGAGGGAGAAATGCAGCAAACTTTGATTCTCTGGCTTGTAAACCCCTTGGTCCTAGGGTTTAGGTTGGAGTCCCCAGGTGGTCTTTCAGTTTGGTCCCTTCCTGAGGGCACAAAATTGACAACAGAGAATTCCTTTGCCCTGCAGCAATCTCTGTTGGTTAAAGGGTTAGCAACTGAATATTTGCTCAAGTTTAAGTGCGGCAGCAGAAATCCCTGTTAACTGTGTTTCTGTGGTGTAGTGGTTATCACATTTGCCTAACATGCAAAAGGTCCCTGGTTCAAAGCCAGGCAGAACCACAGGGTCTTCTCTTATTGCTGTTCCTCTGGGTGCCCACAAGGCAGTTTCAGGGCTTTCCTCCTGGTGCAGGGCTGGGTGGCCTGTGTGCTGGCTTTCAGGAGCATGTGGGAGAGGTAAACAGGTTAGGCTGAGATGGGAGGAGGCAGGGCTGGGGCTGAGAGGTCTCAGCAGTCACTTACCTGGGGCCAGGTCATTGCAGCCACTCAGTCCGGGGCCCACCCTGGAAGTGCCACTACTGACACAAAGCCACATAACATCCTGCCTCATGTCCAGACCCCAGCCACCCCATTTCCCACCCAGCTTCCTTTGACACCCTCCCTTGTTCCTGCTCCCCCCACCCTGCTCCTTCATCCACGTTCCTTCTGCACCCTTTCTCCTGGCCACACACGGGTCCTTGGTGCTTCTCAAGCCAGGCCCTGCAAGGAGCCACCAGGGCAGGAACCAGCCCTTGGAGCTCGGCTTGCCCCCGATCTGGTAGTTTCCCACCACATCTCACCTGGGAAGAGGTGACTTGTTCTCCTTCCTTCTGACCTTACGTCTCCGTTCCCTTCAAAGGTCTCCGCTGCCTCGAGACCCGCCTCCTCAGGGCGCTGCCCCTCTGCCCCTGGGCTGGGAGTGGGAGACTCCACAGTCTCTGCACTTGGGCTGAGAAGTCTCACTGGGACTCGTCTGTTGATGGGTTAGTCAGCCCGATGGCCAGCCGGATCCATTCCGTAGCATTGCCCGAGAGGGAGCTTTACAAGTGCCCAGTATCCATTGGTATTTTCTGGGGCTCGGTGTAGGAGATTGGGCTTGGCCATCTTTTCCACGGGAAATGCCTCTTTTTTGGAACAGCAGCTCACACGAGTTCATGGAACTTCTTCTTCTCAGCTTGGGAAAGGGACGACTAAGGGGCGACGGGACAGAGGTTTACGTAACGATGACGGGGTGCAGAAAGCAAATAAGATTTTTTTTTCTCCTACTCAAGATCCTGGGTGAGAGAATGAAATGGTAAGTAACCAAAATAAAAATAAACCACAAGGAAGCATTTTTCGCCCAGTGGAACTCCTTGCCAGAGGATGTTGTGAAGGTGAAATCTACAAGAAGGTCCAAATCAGAACTGGATAATTTAATGCAGAAAAGGTCAATCAATGGCATTTAACCAGGATGGACAGGGCAGGTGTCCCTAGCTGGTGTATTCTAGAAGCTAGGAATGGGCGACAGGAGGGATCACTGAACTATTGTCTGTCCTGAGGATTCCCACTGGGCTATGAAATTGGCTGCTGTCGTGATACAGGATCCTGGGCTAGCTGGACAACTGGCATGGCCCCGTCTGGCTGTTCTGATGTTCTGTTTGGTTTCTGTTCTTGTCCCCTCTGGGCAATGGAAAATGGACCCATGTCCTGAAGTGGACAGAAAGTGGCATGTGAAAGGCTAAGGTAGGTAAGGAAAGATGGTTATTTATGTGTCCCTGATGGTCTAGTGGTTAGGATTCAGTACTTTCACTGCTGTGTGCTGGGTTCAATTCCCAGTCAGGGAAACCAGTCTTAACTTTCACATGACAACTCCCCACTCATTCATCTTACCTCATTGTTCCAGCAGCTGTGACCCAAGAGGTTCACTCAGGGTTTGTTTCCCAATATCACCTACCACAGTATTCACACAGCAAACTGTAGTGCAGAGGAGTTCTGGCTGTTCTGGTCTTAGGCTGCCTTGGAGGTGAGTTCTGCTTCAAGGTCTTTCCTCTTCTCTTCTCCCCTTTTCCTTCTTGCTGGTCTCTTATTGGACCCCAGTTTATATAGAGAAACTCAATACTGCTTAGTTCTTCCTTAACCAATTATTTTAGTATAATTTCACTAACCAATCAGAACATACTGTAACAGAATTACCTAACCAATCAAACCCCACCACCTTAGTTGATTTACACTCAGCAAAATCAATTATCTAGCAGACAGGAACAGATCCAAACCAGACTATCACACAGACAAACAACACTACTCGAGGGGGTGACAAAATGGAATCTAGGAGGTCAGACTCCTTCGTGCTCTCTGCATTCTGACACATGGCAGCGCCTTAAACCTCACTGGCACTGGCAGCAGCAGGGATATTTAAAAGGCTTTTCAATGTTTATTCAGGATCTCTGCGCCCTGATCAGACCCCCTTCCTGCTGGCTGATGCTCCACCCCCCGGGCCAGGCTGCCACTTCTCTCCTGGCACCACCAATCCTGCTTTCACAAGCCAGTAACCCCCACACTCCACAATATCCCCCATAATTTAGAACTACAGGCCTTCTAATGGGGTTATAGAAAAACCACATTGCCACATAGGACCTTTCCAGGGCAGCAACATCAGGATCCATGAGCACAGACAAAGGAAGGTAAATGCAACTGTGAAGGGACTCGAACCCTCAATCTTCTGATCCGAAGTCAGACACCTTATCCATTAGGCCACACAGTCTTGACTTGCAGACAATTGGATTTCCTGCAATGTGTGGGTAGAAAAAAGTCTCCCTAGTCCAGTGGTCCCCAACATTTTGGGGATGCTGGGTGCCTGGGGGCAGGGCCGCTCACGCACTGCGCCTCCAAGGGTGGGGCCGCTCATGGGCCACGTGCCTGGGGGCAGGGCCAAGTATGCGTCACGCGCCTGGGGCCAGCACCGGATTGTGCCGCGACCCCGGAGCCAGGGCCGGCACCAGCATGTGCTGTGACCCCGGGCAGGGGCCGCCCATGCTCCTGGGGCTGGCACCTGCCGCATGCCCGGGCCAGCCCAGATTGCTCCGCAGGCCACATAAATGGCCCAGCCGGCACCATGGCGCCTGCGGGCACCGCATTGGGGACCACTGCCCTAGTCCATCAGGTTTTATTATTTTCCTTGTTTGGGGGTTTAGAAATCACGTCTGAGCTGGTGAATTATTCTTATTGTGTGTAACTAAGGATTGCAGCCCAGGGATTTTTCCTGAGTCTATGTCACTTCACGGCTATCTACCACCTAGGCTATCTCCATACTGCATCTCTCCTCCGCAAAACCTCATGCAAATGTAGCACAGATTAGCATATTGCCATGCTCATTTGCATAATTAATTGGGGTCCGTTTTTGCACAAGAGGCTTTTGCACAAAAAGGAGCTGTGTAGACTGGGGCTCTTCCTGCCTTCTGCTTCCCCTGGCTCTAGCCTGGCCCTGGGCCTCTTTCCTGCCAGCCCCATGGGGCCAGGGGAAATGCAGGGGGCCATTCCAGAGTCTGGTTGGGGGCGGCGACCTGTCCATGCTGTGATGGAGGAGGGGAGAGTGTCACACGGCTTCTACTAGAGCTGGTATTTAAATAAAAACAAAAATAAACAAGCAGCTGGGATGGGGCAGCTGGAGGGAGCCGGGAGAGCAGAGGCAGCCTGAGAGCTGAGAGTCCCATGTGCCCCCCCAAAACTTCAGCTGTTTGTCCCATGCTGCAAGGGGCAGTGCTCAGGGCTCTGAACTTTGCAACCTGAGTTCAACTGTCAGTGGGATTTTCCTAGGCTGGTTGTTGCAAAACCCTCCTGGTTTAGATTTCTTGTTCTCAGGCTGGTGAGAAGAGATTTTTGTGCCTTCTTCTGGGTGTCTAATGCCCACTGGTGCTCGGCCTCTCATCCATCTGGTTCAGATGAGCTGGAGCCATGAAACCCACCAGCCTGGCTAGAGACGCAGGGGGCTGAGTTTGTGTTTCTTGCTCCTTCCCCTGATGCCCTCAGGTCCGGTCCCAGCAGCTGCCAGGCTCTGCCTATTGCCCCCTGGCCTCTGCTCACCCATCCATTGGGTGTGGAGCTATTGCCTTGGGCGTAGGAACAGTCTGGGAGAGCGAGCAGCACAAGTGAGAGGCTGGACCAAGATGCACTCGACCGGTTTGGTTCTTTTGGGTCTGCCCTTTCTGCACCCCTAGAGACATTGAAACAAAAAAAGACCCATGAGAAGAACCCAGCTAGTTTTCTTTTGCTGTGACGTGAATGGATCTAGCTCAGGGGTCCTTCTGCATGGGAAGTGCTCCTGGGTTCTTCTGCGATGCCACTCGCTTGGGAGAGCACATGCCCTGACACTTGTAGATGGGCCAACACGGACAAACCAGCAGCACTCTGGCCCCCTTCCATAGCTCAGCTGGTAGAGTGGTGGACTGTCCTGCGTGCTTGGTAAGTGACCCTTAGGCTGCACTGCAATTGACAAAAAGTTTGTGGGTGTGAGCTGCTAATCACATTTCTTGGGCTGCACAGGCCTTGAGACCCCTCCAAGGCTGGAGGGAAATGTGGAATGGCTGCACTTTGGACTTCAAAGGTGTTGTCTGGGACCATAAATTCGAACAGTTTTAAGACACTTTTCTTTTTTCAGAAGAGTCTTTTCTGACATTTGGCCCATCTACACGGGCCCGAATGTGGGGAAAACCTCCTCTTTCAGAAAAGTCCTTATTCCTAATAAAATGAGGAATACAGGGCTTCCGAAAGAACACGCCCACTTTTTGGAAACTGATCTCAAAAAGTTGACCTGTTCGATGGATGGGGCAGAGTTTTTCCCAGATACAAAAGTTATCTTGGAAAAGCTCCATATTGCAGGTGTAGCCAAGAAGGGTGCTGTGGCTTAGTTAGCTAAAGCACCTGTCTTGTAAATCAGAGATCCTTAGTTCAAATCCCAGTGGTACCTTGCTTCAGTCTTTGCTCAAGTGTTCCTGTCCCCTTCTGGGACACAGAAGAGGCCTCCCATGGAACTGCTGGTTCTGGAAAAGGCTGATTGGGGAGGAGTGTTGAAAAGAAGGAAACCAGGAGCTGGTGTAGAGGCTGCTGTGACTGGCACTGGCAAGGCAGGGCTCTGACTGCAATTGCTGGGACAGAAGAGCCAGCACCACATGCCCTTGTGATTCCCTGGGAGTGTCAGTGCCCAGAGAATCTGAGAGGGATGTAAATGTAGACACTCAACATTGTAAATGAAGCTGGGATTTAAACATCCTGCACTTCATTTGTATATTCACAGACCAGTGCTATTTTGAAATACTTTATTTTGAAATACAAAACGCTGTTGAGATACGCTTATTGCGAGAGAAAACCCTTCGTCAGAAATAACCCTTAAACCTCATTTCATAAGGAATAAGGGGGATTTCGAAAGAAGGGTTTTCTTTCCAAAGAACTGTGTCTAGACAGCGCCTGTTAGTTCAAAATAGTGGCCAGATGTGATTATGCAAATCTCCACTTCATTTGCAATGTCACTCAGCTGAATTTGCATTTCTCTCTGGAAAGAGGAATGACGTGTAGACAAACCCTCACATGGGGAGATGCAGAGATCAGAATTTCCCCGCCTCCCTCAGCTTGTCTGGCTCCTTTCCCCCATTTCCTGCCTCCCTGCCTAAGCTGACCAAATGGCTGAAAGGGACAGCAGCTGCTGATGGGTAAGGAGTGGGGGGGAGAAGACCTGCAACAAGACCCTGGAAGCAAGAAGGACCTTCTCTGGCCACCCAACATTCAGTCTGACGAGGCCATAATATGTGAAGGGGGAATTTTGACTGACAGACTCCTCTGAGCTGGAATTGCAGCTCCCCCAGCATTCAGTGGAAAGGGGCAGCCCAGCAGGGACTGAAAACCACTGCTCTAGGTGAGGTTTGAATTCACAACCTCAGCATGTCTCCTATGCACACTGCTTTATAAATACTGCCCACTGACCCATTGCGCCACTGGAGCAGATGTTCAAGAGCTTTCTCCAAAGTCCTTACATTGAGAAAGTGAAGAAGCACAAAGTAGAATTGAGCCAGAGGGGCAAGAAGATCAATATTCAAGGATTTACACAAACCAACAATTCCCCAGCAGGTCCCACTGAGATTTGAACTCAGCTTATAAGATTCAAGCTCCTGACCCCTTCCCCTATGGGACCATCACACAGCTCTGTGCTTGAGGTTCTCAGCTGGTAGCGGAAACTCTTCTCTCCTTGCTTTTTCCATTCAGCTGCGTCACCTCTCCAGACCCTGCCTCATCTGTAGGTGGGCTCATGGGAATGAGCTGGCTCCCTCCCCGGCAGAGGAAGGAGAACAGTGGTTCTTGTGCAAAAAGCCTGCAGCATGGACATAGCCGTGCAGTGTGAAAAACTTCATAACAAGCCCCCCACCAGCAGGACCCACTGAAACTTGAACTCAGATTGCAGAATTCAAAGTCATGGGTGCTGCCCCTTACACCATGGGACCCATAGAGTGGACTGTGCATGGGGCACCTGGGATACTCAGCTCTCAGGGTGGCCTTTGGACTCCTGACTTCCCTCCTGCTGCTTCATCTCTCTGGATACGACTACACAGCTCATTTAGTTTGGAATAAGCTGTTCTTGAATAGTGATTCCAAAATAGCTTATTTCGAACTAGCACGTCTACACAGCAGGGAAACCTCAGAATAGTCCGAGCAGGCTCCCCAGTGTAGATGAGCTACCTTGATTTAGAGCCCCAGGAAAAATAACTCAGACTGGCCCTGTGCAGGGGCTAGTTCAAACTAGCAGCAGTGGCGCATCTACACAGACCTTATTTTGAAATAGCTAATTTGGATTACATGTTATTCTTCGTAGAATGAGGTTTGCAGAAGTCAGAATAAGCCGTCTGTTAGTTCAGAATTATTTCAAAATAACGGAATTACTGTGTAGACTCTTGCATTGTTGTTGTGGAATAATGGCCATTGTTCCAAAAGAACTTTTGTGTGTGGACAGAACCTGCGCAGCCCAAGAAATGTGATTGTCAGCTCCTACCCACAATCTTTCTGTCAATTGCATTGCTGAAGTCAACTGAAGACATGGACCCAAGGCAATCACTTTGGTTGCTTTCTTCTAAGGACAGGCTGGAGGGAAAACAATGGCTCCTTCGAGCAGGAGTTGAACCAGCGACCTAAGGATCACTTGCCAAACACACACTACAGTCCTCCACTCTGCCAGCTGAGCTATCGAAGGGTGCCTGCATAGCTTGGGTTTGTTCAGGTTGTCCTTTCTACAAGTCTCAGGGCACATGCTTCCCCCCACAAGTGGATGACATTGCTGATGAGGGGCAGAGGAGCACTGGGGTTGTAACAGGTACTTCACATGAGTGAAACCTGAGCTAGATCCATCCATGTCACAGCAAAAGGAAGAAAGTTGGGTTCTTCTCATGTCTTCTTTGTTCCAGAGTCTCTAGGGGTGTGGTAGAGGAAGGTCCACAAAAAAACAAACCACTTGAATGAACCTTAGTCTAAAAACCTCACAGAAACACCCCTAAGGGTTTCCTTAACTGTACTTAAATGTTGACAAAAATGTTGTTACTAACTCCTTGGCCAACTCCGATTGCTCTGGGGTTAAGAAATACTCTCTTGTTAATTCTGTGCACTCAGGAAGGGAGCAAATTGAAGAAGTTTGGGCCCCCCACCTGCGGACTCCAATCCAACCGCTGAGATAAAGGGGTTTACAATCCAGACAAGCAATGTTTATTGCACTTCTGTTTTCCTTCAACCCTGCCCAACCTCAAGGCAACTCTACAGTCCCAGCGGCTGGGGGAGATGTGCGTGTTAGAGCCTCTGCCCTCTGAGCTGTAGCTTTCTGTGCCCAGGGAGCCAGACACCGCCAGGGTGGGAAAGCTGGATGGAAATGGGGACTGGTCGCTTTTTGGGAGTCAAAGGTGTCGTCTGGGGCCATAAATTAGAACAGTTTTAAAGAGGCTTTGGAGGTGGGAGCTGTGGCTTATGTGGGATCATAGAGTAGAACTGTTTTACAAGCCTGTCTGAGAATGGCACCATGGCTTAGTTGGCTGAAACACCTGTCTACTAAGCAAGCAATCCTGTGTTTTGGTCCCAGTGGTGCCTTTCTGTAGCTTTCATTTCCCATTTTCCTATCCCCTTCTGGGACACAGAAGAGGCCTCCCCTGGCCACCCATAGAACTGCTGGTTCAGGAAAAGGCTGATTGGGGAGGAGCATTGGGAAGAAGGAAACCACAAGCCTGGAGCAAGTGCAGAGGCTGCTGCCACATGCCCTTGTGATTCCCTGGAAGTGTCAGTGCCCAGAGATCCTGAGGCTGTCTACACTGGCGTGATCTTGCGCAAAAGCAACTGCTCTTGCACAAAAACTTGCTGCCTGTCTACTCGGGCGGCGTGTTCTTGTGCAAGTAAACTGACGTTCTAATGTATGAAATCAGGGCTTCTCGCGCAAGAACTATGATGCTCCTGCTCAGGAATAAGCCCTTTTGCGCAACTGTTCTTGCGCAAGAGGCCAGTGTAGACAGGCAACATGAATTTCTTGTGCAAGAAAGCCCTGTTGTTAAAATAGCCATCAGAGCTTTCTTGCGCAAGAGAGCGTCTACACTGGCATGGATGCTCTTGCGCAAAAGCACATGCCAGTGTAGACGCTCTCTTCTGGAAGAGTTTTTGCACAAGAACTCTCCCGCAAAAGAGTGCTTGCGCAAGATCACGCCAATGTAGTCATAGCCTGAGAGTGCAACCTCTGCACCCATGGAGAATGACTCTCCCCCACCTCCCTTGGGATGGGCAATGGCAGTATGGAGATAGCCTAGGTGGTAGATAGCCACGAAGTAAAATAGACTCAGGAAAAATCCCTGGGCTGCAATCCTTAGTTACACAAAATAAAAATAATTCACCAGCTCAGACATGATTTCTAACCCCCCAAACAAGGAAACTAATAAAACCTGATGGACTAGCTAGACTTTTCCTTGCTTACACATTTCAAGAAATCCATTGCTAAAAAAGCTAATAGTGTGTGGCCTAAAGGATAAGGTGTCTGAATTCAGTTCAGAAGACTGAGGTTTCGAGTTGCTTTGTAGTTGTGTTTACTTTGCTTTGTCTGTCCTGCTGTCTTTGGCCTGGAAATGTCTTCTCTAACAATATGGTTTTTCTGTAGCCCGATTGGAAGGCCTGTAGCTATTCAGTAGGTCTAAACTGAAGCCTTCTTCTGCAGCCAGACTGGAGCACAGTAGCAATTAGCTATAAAGCACGGAATCACATGCTCACATTCCATATAAATGACATTGAAATAGTGTCACACTGAGGGTACGTCTAAACTACATGCCTCCGTCAACGGAGGCATGTAGATTAGACAGATCGGCAGAGGGAAATGAAGCCGCGATTTAAATAATCGCGGCTTCATTTAAATTTAAATGGCTGCCCCGCTCTGCCGATCAGCTGTTTGTCGGCAGTGCGGGTCAGTCTAGACGTTCCCCTGTCGACAGAAAACCCTTTTGTCGACCGCCCTGGTAAACCTCATCCCACGAGGCATAACGGGGCAGTCGACAAAAGGGTTTTCTGTCGACCGGGGAATGTCTAGACTGACCCGCTCTGCCGACAAACAGCTGATCGGCAGAGCGGGGCAGCCATTTAAATTTAAATGAAGCCACGATTATTTAAATTGCGGCTTCATTTCCCTCTGCCGATCTGTCTAATCTACATGCCTCCGTTGACGGAGGCATGTAGTTTAGACGTACCCTAAGCTGTGAGAAGGGATCTTATCCTAGTGGCACCCACTGTTACCAGATAAGAAACAGATCTCAAGATGGGTAGAGAAAACTTAAACGCCGTTTTGTCTGGCAAGAAACCGCTTACCAATAGTTGTGTTTGTGCAATTGGCATTCTATGATGATTGTCCTCCCTTTCCTATTGTTTGTCTGGGTGGTCGCTGTCTGGTTTGGATCTGTTTCTGTCTGCTGTATAATTAATTTTGCTAGATGTCAATCAACTAAGGTGGTGGAGTATGATTGGTTAGGTAAATCACAATAGTATCTTATGACTGGTTAGTAAAATTATATTAAAATAATTGGTTAAGATATTGCTAAGTAGGACTCAATTTTCACTATCTAAAGTGGGATCCAAGAAGGAGACCAGGAAGAAGAAGGAAAAGGGGAAAAGAGAAGTAGAAGAAGGAGGAAAAGGGAAAGTAAGACTGGGAAGAAGAACTTGCATCCGAAACCACCTAGGACCAGAGCTTCCAGGACAACCCTGCACAACCTTCAGCAGGGAAACAAGCTACCCAAGTACTGAGACCCGCGACTCAGAGTAGAACATGCCTATCCCATCAGCAGGGACACCTGAAGAGCCTATGTTTCTAGAGAGTTTTGAACCAACAATCTGCTGCATGTTAAACAAACCCAGTAACCACTATTCCAAAAAGGCTTTTCTTACCAATACTTCAGTTTGGGCAAATAGTCTGTTACTAACCCTTTGGCCAACTCATATTGCTGGAAGGGAAGGAATTCTCTCTTATTAATTCTGTGCTCTCAGGAAGAGACCAAACCAAAGGAGGCCAGGTCCCCACCTGGGGACACCAACCCAAACCCTGAGAGCCAGGAGTTTACAAGCCAGATAATGTTTGTTGCATTTCTCCCTCCCCCCAACTGTGCCCAACCTCAAGGTGAGATCCACAGTTCCAGCAGCTGGGGGAGATGTGCATGTCAGAGCCTCTGCCCACTGAGCTGTAGCTTTGTGTGCCCAGGGAGCCAGACATCACCAGGGCTGGAGGGAAATGGGGAACGGCTGCACTTTGGGAGTCAAAGGTGTTGTCTGGGACCATAGAGTAGAACAGTTTCACTAAACTGCTTGAGCGGGGTACCATGGCTTAGCTGGCTAAAGCACCTGCCTCGTAAACAGGAGATCCTGGGTTAAAGTCCTAGTGGTGCATTTCAGAGCCTTTGCTCACATTTTCCCAGGTCCTTCTGGGACACAGACGAGTCCTCCCCTGGCCACCCATGGAACTGCTGGTTCAGGAAAAGGCTGATTGGGGAGGAGTGTTGGGAAGAAGGAAACCACAAGTGAGAAGCACCTGATGCCCACATACCCTCACTCTCCATGGCTGCAGAGGTTTCACCTTCAGGCTCTCTAGGGCTATGTCTACACTTGGTTCAGGAAAGGTAGGCAGTACAGCCGTTCTTGCGCAAGAATCTGCAGAACGTCTACACTGCCTGCCCGCTCTTGCACAAATAAATTTACAGTATGGCGTGGTAAGAGAGGGCTCCTTGTGCAAGAGCTACGCTCTTTTTTGACAAGAGGGCAGTGTGGACGCTCAGCAGAGATTTCTTGCACAAGAAAGCGTCCACACTGCCTAGGGTGCTCTTGTGCAAAAACACAGCTCACACATGGCAGTGTGGACATTTTCTTGCACAAGACTTTTTGATTTTCTTGTGCAAGAAGCCATGAGTGTGTAGTGCTGGCTCTCCTGTCCCAGCAATTGCAGTCAGAGCCCTGCCTTGCCAGTGCCAGTCACAGCAGCCTCTGCACCTGCTCCAGGCTTGTGGTTTCCTTCTTCCCAACACTCCTCCCCAATCAGCCTTTTCCTGAACCAGCAGTTCCATGGGTTCCATGTGTCCCAGAAGGACATAGGAAAATGTGAGCAAAGGCTCTGAAAGGCACTACTGGGACTTTAACCCAGGCTCTCCTGTTTATGATGCAGGCGCTTTAGCCAGCTAAGCCACAGTGCCTGCCGCAAGGGCCCCTTTAATACAATGAGGTTTATCAGTTATTTCTCTTGAACTAACCACACCTTAACAGTGTCTGTTATTTTGAAATAGCGCCATAATGCAAATGTACAAATGAAGCACGGAATATTTAAATCCCAGTTTCATTTACTATTTTGAATGTCTTCATTTGCATCCCTCTCTTAAAAGAGGGTGCAAGGGTAGACATACCCAAACTGCCTTGTGGGCGCCAAGGGGAGCCGCAATAAGAGAAGACCCTGTGTTTCTGCCTTTTTGCGAACCAGGCACTTTCCATGTATTAGGTTAAGCCACGGTGCCCACCCACAAAATTGCTTCAAAACTCTTCTACTTTATGGTCCCAGACAAGACCTTTGACTCCCAAAGTGCAGCCATTCCCCATTTCCCTCCCGCCTTCCAGCCCTGGCGGGGTCTGGCTTCCTGGGCACAGAAAGCTCCATGGGCAGGGGGCTTTGGCTCCCTTGCCCATGGGATGCTGTTGCAGGAAGGGCTGCTCAGCAGGGACGGTGTTCACCTGTCGAGGAAGGGAAGAGTATTTGGGTGCAGACTGGCTACCCTAGTGAGGAGGCTTTAAACTAGGTTTGATGGGGGTAGGTGCCCAAAGCCCACAGGTAAGTGAACAACATGGACACCTGGGAGATGGGGCAGAAATGGGAGAGAACAGGGGCTGTAACAGGACCTGTGGTGTGAAAGTGCAGTGGGCACCTCTGACTCTCAGCTCTCAGGCTGGCCTCTGCTCTCCTGGCTCCCTCCAGCTGCTTCATCTCCCAGGACTCCCTGTAAGAAATGTGTCAGCTTATTGGCTAAAGGAGGTTGGGAGGTGGTGACCTCACAGAGAGTCCATGACAATGGCCAGGTGGGACAGGCTGCAGGGCAGGGGCCATGTCAGAGCCCCCCCATGGCTTTGCTGCAGGGAGTCTCCTTGAGAGTTGCCCTTGAGGCCTTTTCGGAGCCTTCTCCTTTCCCACGACTAACTGACCTAGATGACAGACATCGCTGTGGAGAAGGGAAGAGCCTCCAAGAAGGCCACTGTAAATGCAGTGGGGGAATTAGCTCAAGTGGTAGAGTGCTTGCTTAGCATGCAAGAGGCAGTGAGATCGATGCCCACATTCTCCAACTGTGGCTCAGCTCTTATTTTCACTGTCAGGGGCTCAGTGGCTCTCTCCCTCTTCCTACCTGCTCTCCCAAGAGAGACAAACCTGGCTCCCCTTCCTTTGCCACCAGCAATTGCCGTGCTGCAAAGCAGAGAGTGTAGATATCAGGCTCTGTGGTGCAATGGAAAGCATGTTGGACTTTTAAGCTGCAACAAAATACAGGACTATGTAGCACTTTAAAGACTAACAAGATGGTTTATTAGATGATGAGCTTTCGTGGGCCAGACCCACTTCCTCAGATCAAATAGTGGAAGAAAATTGTCACAGCCATATATATCAACGGATACAATTAAAAAAACCCAACACATATGAAAAGGAGAAATCAAATTTCAGAGCAGAATGGGGATGCGGGGGGGAAGGTAAATGTCTGTGAGCTAATGATATTAGAGGTGATAATTGGGGAAGCTATCTTTGTAATGGGTAAGATAAGTAGAGTCTATGTTAGGACCCCGCCGTAAAGTGTCGAATTTTAGCATGAATAACAGTTCAGAGGATTCCCTTGAAAGTGCAGTTTTAAAAGGCTTTTGAAGCAGGATGCAGGTAATTAAGTCATTGAGATAATGTCCTTTCTGAGTTAAAATGGCAAGAAACTGGTTTTTTTCTGTATTTTGTTTCAGCTACCCTAGACTAACATGGCTACTTTTCTATCACTATTTTAAGCTGCAGTGATTCATGTGAGCCCAGCTAGACATTCAAAGTTTGTGGGTTCAAGTCCCACGAGTGTTACTTTAGCTGCTTTCTCATTTCCAGGGTGCAGCTTTTACAGACCAGGCAATCCTTAGGGTGAGACTGGGGTGGGCTTGAGTCCAGACAGTTCCCAGCAGACCCCACTGAGGATGGAGGGAAGGGCTGGTTCTTGCGGTTGGGGCTGGGAGTTGTTCTGAAAGGCTTCAGGTGCCATTAGATCATTTTATCCCTCCCTGTCTCCTACCAGTGCTGAGCAACACTCAGGCTATGTCTGCCCTACACTGCTCTTCTGGGAAAAGCTACGCAAATTTCAAAACCCAGTTTGTGCAGCTTTTTCTTCTGCTTTTTGGAGGGGGAGGGGAGGGGAAGAGGCTTTTCTGACATTTGGCCTGTTACACTGGACAAGTCACACAAGGGAGGCAGCAGGCAGAGTCAGCCCAATGCACCAGCCTCCCAGGGCAGGGGAGGCCAAGGCACAAGCAGCTGCCAGGACTAATTTATCTGGCTTCCCCAGGTTGGCACCCAGGGGCATTATCAGCTGACCTTACCCCCCCTCTGTCACATGAGCGTTGGGCTCATCAACAGGCTGGTCAGCAGCAGCTGCAGTTACCTGGGCACCGCAATAAGAGAAGACCCTGTGTTTCTGCCTGGCTTTGAACCAGGGACCTTTTGCATGTTAAGCAAACATGATAACCACTACACCACAGAAACACATTTCAAGAGCTGGAACTTGTCTGACTGTTCTGTTCCTGGCTCTTTCTAACACTCTGCTCTACAGGGGAGGGGGATGCTCCTTGTGAACACTCCACCTCTTGTTCTCAGGGAAGCGCCTAATTTCCTCACCAGCCCCTTGAGATTTGTAGCTCAAAGCTGGAACTGCTGTGGAAGGAGGTGAAGCTACAGAAGCTGACTGGGGACAATCAGCAGGCAGAGGCTTATTTTTTCTCCCCCCTGGGCTGATGTGGCTAGAACTGAGGAGAAGAAAATCCTCTTCCCTTCTCCTCAGAAGATGGAAATTGCAGTTGGTTCTCTCTTTGGTTCTACTAAAGCTGGACCCCAGGACAAGACTTTTTCTTTCTAAAACCCTGGTGAAAACTGAGACCCAATTGCTCACAGGCTGAGAACGAGAGTTAAGGAAGGGCACTGCCCAGCATGGGGCTTGAACCCATGACCCTGAGATGAAGAGTCTCATGCTCTACCAACTGAGCTAGCCAGGCTGGGTGGCAAAAGTTTCCTAATATCCCATCTCAGGGGAACAGGAGCCAAGTGTTCTCCACTGCCTGACTCAAGGCTCTTTCTTGCCCCAATGTGGGGTTCTGGTCTGGGGAGAGGTTTGAACTCGAACCCCACTCCCGACATACCCACTTCTTTCCCGACAAGGAACGGCCCCATTTCCATCTCTCCAGGGACAGGAGAAGGGCTCTGGCCTGTTCTCAGCAAAATGCTCAGCCTGTTTCATTTTCTGCAGATCCATGCGCCCTGTTCCCCAGTGAGAGGTATGTGTCCTCTTCTCCCCTTTCCACGGACACAGCAGGCCAGGGGGCTATGAGCCTCCAGAGTCTCCTTCCTACTTGGCCTCCCACAAATCTAGGGTGAAAAGCTGCTAGACCCCAGCCCTCCTGGGTCAAGCCATGGCAGAGGTAGCAGGATTCACTCCCATCTTCTCCTGCCTGTGCCCTGGTACTGAGGGGCCGGCCCCTTTCCTGCTGCCCCAACTCTTATTCCCACAATGCACTTTGTGCCAGGGCCATTGGTCTTTGTGCCAAGGCACATGGCTGGGAGCCAGGACTCGGGACCGTTCCCCAAATATTCAACCCTCCTCCCCACCCAAACCCTCTGTTCAGCTCACACTGTCCAGGTGCCTCCAGCATGGGCTGAGCAGGTGACCTGCCCTACAGCTGGCAGAGCATCAGGCACCTGACCACAAGTCTGATCAGTCTGAGGACCAAGCTCCATTGGGCCTCAGACACCCAGCACAGGAGTAAAACTGCCCCTGGGGAACCTCAGCACAAGGAATGTAAAACCCACAGAGCACGAAGAGCTCACAGCAACCAGACCAAGCAGTTCCCACAGAGACTTGAACTCACATTGCAGGATTTAGCATCCTGACTGCTGCCCCTTATACTATGGGACCTATATACACAGGTGCTGGTGGGGACCTGGGACACTCAGGTCTCAGGCTGGCTTCTGCTCTCCTGGCTTCCCACCAACAGCTTCATCTCTCAGGACTCTCTGGCTACGTCTACACGGCACATTGATTTTGGAATAAGCTGTTCTTGAATAGTGATTCCAAAATAGCTTATTTTGAACTAGCACATCTACACTGCAGGGAAACCTCGGAACAGTCCGAGTCAGGCTCCCCTAATGCAGACGAGCTACTGATTTAGGGCCCTGGGAGAAATAACTTAGAATGGGCCTAGGGAGGGGCCATTTTGAAGTAGCAGAAGTGGCGCATCTCCACACGCATTATTCTGAAATAGCTAATTGGGAACAGGCGTTATTCCTCGTAGAGTGAGGTTTGCAGAAGTTGGAATAACCCGTCTGTTACGTCAGATTATTTCACATTAACGGAATTGCTGCACAGACTTTGGCATTGTTATTCTAAACGGCCATTATTCCAAAATAACTTTTCTGTGTAGACAGAACCTCTGTCCTGCCCCAGCTCTGCTGCATTCAGGACAAATTCCTCGTTAGGGTCCATCACAATCTGGGGTCAGTGAGGGTCCATCCCACCTGAGATGTGTGTCACACAAAAGCCTCTTGTTCCCTGCCCAGTGCACAACATGGGCTGCAGGTATCTGTTTTGTGTGGGGGTGTAGCTCAGTGGTAGAGTGTTTGACTGCAGATCAAGTGGTCCTTGTTTTAAATCCAAGTGCCCCCTTGGAAAATCTTCTTTCAATAGAAACATTTACTTCTCCAGTTCTATTGCATCCTGGATTTCTGTTGTATGTGCCTGCTTTAAAAGAATACAAACCCTTAATGTTTTCTGGCACCAATACACATAAACCAGGCAAACTTGTCCCTCAGCTGAAACCAGCTCAAACCCGCTGTGTGTCTGGTTTCTGTTTCCATCAATTCAACAAGGGTGTGATCTAGATGTCCCTTGGCATGTCCTTGGTCTCCATGGGCTGGGCTGTGCAGAAGAACAAGAACCACACCCAGTTGGGGAGGACGGGCTGCCGTCAACCTTCTGGTGTTCAATTTAGTGAGTCCAACTAAGACCAGAGAGCACCTGACTAGTGGATAGAAGTCTGCTCTTGCTGCCTTTTGCTTCCTGCCGTGGGGATATGGCCAAGCTCAACTGCAGGAAGCCGACTCCAGCTACATAAGGAGGGATCGTGGGAAGAGCAGACACATTGGCTAGGCACCACTGGGGGCTGCCTTCCTCACCTCCCCCGGACCTGGCAGGTATCTGGGCCAGCTTAGCCCTGGGGCTGCTCTCTGGGACAGCGAACACGGACACAAGGCAGGATTCTCTCATTCTAGGACCATTTGTTGATTTTTAACCTTTCACAGCTACAGACTAACAGCCCCTCCCCCCCCCCAAGGGAGCGACTATGTGGCCCCCTCCCCCCTGAGATCTTTTGTTTGCTGTTGTCCAAGCACTGCTAAGTTCACAGCTGTGATGGCCGAGTGGTTAAGGCATTGGACTTGAAACCCCATAGGGTTTCCCTGCACAGGTTCAAATCCTGCTCACAGCAAGGCCTGTGTTTTGGCCACACCTCTAACGAAAGCAACAAACCCCTGAAACACTCTCCCCATCCACTGTCAATCTCCTTCTGCTCCTTTCAGTGCCACGTCCAGACTGAAGAGGACGCTCTTTCTACGAGGCAGAAGGGACATGTCCAGAGAACAGGGTTTTCCAAAATTTGGTGCCATGTAGCCGCAGATGGCAGGAGCCAAAGAGGCTTGACAGCCTGTTCCATCCCAGCGCGCCACCCTCCCAGCCCGCTGCTGCTCCAGGAGGGGTGTCAAGCCATGTGCATCAGGGCTTTCGTGATGTCACGTGATATCAACACACAAAGCCCTGCCCCCCACCCCAGGAGCTACTGTCAGATGGGCACAGACCCTCTGTCCTCACCTCTACAACCAGCTGTTCCCAAGAGGGTGAGTCTGGGCAGAAGGTGATTCCAGGATTCTGTTCCTGCCCTTGTGGACAGAGACACCTGGACAGAGAAGCAGCCCCAAAAGGCCCCTCCATAGCTCAGCTTATAGAGCAGAGAACTGGAGCAGCTGCCCCTAAGTGGCTGCTTTCACTCCACCTCTAAGGAGAGTTCTTTCCCCCTCACCTGGCTGAGGCAGAGCAGGCAAGGCCCTTCTAGGGGGAACAGACAGGTTCTCCACAGAAAGACCAACTGACAGTTCAGCCACAGGGACAAATGTTTCTGCCTAAGCCTGGAATTGAACCTTTAAATCTTCAGTTTAACGCTCTCCCCACCAAGCTAGTTCAGCCGCTGGTAGGGAAGTTTTTTCCCACAGCAGCACACAAGAGAGCAGCTGTTACCAGTGGCCCTGTAGGGCAAGATGAGCTTGACCAAGCCTCAGACCAGCTGGACTAGCCAGCCCACGTCACAGTGAGTCACTAGTGGCCCTGTCAGAGAAGAGCCATTGACAGCAGCAGAGATGTCCCTGCAGCTGCCTGTGGTGTCTTTTCCAAAAGGAGCACTTGTGGGCCTGCTGGCTCAGGTGTTTAGTGCTTGATGCTAATAATGCCAAGGCTGTGGGTTCAATCCCTGTGCTTGCCCTAGGGTTGTCTGGTTTGGTGTTTTGCTTTTGTGTAGCTGCCTGCTATGGACAAGGAAGGAGAAACAAGCCCTGAGAGATGGCAGAAGGGAACCATGTCAGCTGTCAGCCCCTCTTCCTCTTCCTGTAGCGCTGCCCATGCAGGAGAGAGAAGGGGCAGTTTGAGTCACCAGCTCTGCCCCATGTGAAAATGGCAAGTGTTGCCTTAGCAGCGAGTGAGAGGTGGGAAGGAGCCTGAAGTAAGCTCTTGGGTCACAGCTGCTGTAACATGTGACAATGAGGTGAGAAAAATGACTAGACAGTGGCCATGGGAAACATCAGGCTGGTTTCCCTGAGTGGGAATCAGACCAGACCAGCAAGAGTTTTGTATCCTAGCCACTAGACCACCGGGGACACAGGACACATGCTTCTTTGCTCACCTGCACTAGCCTTTCACAGGATGTCCCCCAGAGGGGACAAGAACAGAAACCAAACAGAACATCAAAGCAGCCAGACTGGGCCATGCCAATTGTTCAGCTAGGCCAGGATCCTGTCTCACAACAGCAGCCAATCTCATTGTCCCGAGGGAATCCTCACGCAGACGGTTATTATGTGATCCCTCCTGTCACCCATTCCCAGCTTCTGGAATTCACCAGCTAGGGACACCTGCCCTGTCCATCCTGGTTAAATGCCATTGATTATGGCTGCCAGGGCTCCCAAAGTTGAGTAGCTCTGCATTAAGGATTCTTATTAATGTCAAGAACCTCACGCAATGTGAAGCCAGAGTGTGATGGAACTGGAAAGGAAAATGTTGACACTAGAAGGAATTTTTTCCAAGGGGGCACTTGGATTTGAACCAAGGACCACTTGATCTGCAGTCAAAGACTCTACCACTGAGCTACACCCCCATGAAAGTTGATAGCAGCAGCCAATGTTGGGAACTGGGCAGGGAACAAGAGGCTTTTGTGTAACACGCAAGCCAGGTGCTACCCTTGGGCTTCGTCTCAGCACTGAGCAGGCGGGTGGGAGGGGTCTGATGCTGTCACATATGCAAGGCAAGTTACCTACCTGGCCCCTGAGGGGGGCAGGGGATTTGTATATTTTAGGAAGGGTCCTGAGTCCTGGCTCCCAGCCACGCACCTTGGCAGAAAGACCAACGGCCCCTGCACAAAGCGCATTGTGGGAATAAGAGTTGGGGCAGCAGGAAAGGGGCCGGCCCGTCAGCACCAGCGAGTAGGTGGGAGAAGATGGGAGTGAATCCTGCTTCCTCTCATGCGCAAAGGCAGCACTTTTCCAATGGAGCTAATTCTGCCCCACCTGCAACCTGTCTCCAGTGCTCCTGTCTGGCCCAGGAGGGCTGGTGTCCAGCAGCTCTCTGCCCCAACATGGCTGGCTTTTGGGGACAGCAAGTAGGAAGTGGGGGCTGGGGCGAGTTAGGGAGCCACTTAGCCCCATGGCTGGCTCTGCTAGTGAAAAGAAAAATTGGAAGCTGCCCTCCTGAGTGGAGAACATGGGCATCGACCCCACTATTTCTTGCATGCTAAGCAAGCGCTCTACCACTTGAGCTAATTCCCCTGGTACATTTACAGAGGCCTTCTTGGAGGCTCTTCCCTTCTCCACAGCGACGTCTGTCATCTAGGTCAGTTAGTTGTGGGAAAGGAGAAGGCTCCGAAAAGGCCTCAAGGGCAACTCTCAAGGAGACTCCCTGCAGCAAAGCCATGGGGGGGGCTCTGAGATGGCCCCTGCCCTGCAGCCTGTCTCACCTGGCCACTGTCATGGACTCTCTGTTAGGTCATCACCTCCCAACCACCTTTAGCCAATAAGCTGAGGGGCTGCAAAAGGCCCTTGTGATGTCACTGCCACACCCACCCCTGCCCTCCAGGGCTAATGTCCTGCCCCAGGCAGCCCCTTTGCCTGGCTGAGCTGCTCCCAGGGGTGAAAGTGACACATTTCTTACAGGGAGTCCTGGGAGATGAAGCAGCTGGAGAGAAGCCAGGAGAGCAGAGGCCAGCCTGAGAGCTGAGAGTCAGAGGTGCCCACTCCACTTTCACACCACAGGTCCCATGGTGTAAGGGGCAGCACTCAGGTCTCTGAATCCTGCAATGTGCGTGCAAATTTCAGTGGGACCTACTGAGACTCACGTGGTTGTTACAAGGTTCAGGTGCTTTGGTTTCCATGCCCTGAGGTTCAACGGAGAGAGTTTTGTTCCTCTTGCTGGGTGTCTGAGGCCACTGGAGCTCCATCTCCAGATGGAGCAGGCCGGGGGGAAGGCCCTGATGCCATCACAGCTGCAGGGCAGGTCACCCAACTGACCCGTAAGCTCAGCCTGTGCTGGAGGCAGCCAGAGAGTGTGAGCGGGTCAGAGGGGAGATTGGGGGAAGGGACCTGAGTCCTGGCTCCCAGCCACACACCTTGGCAGAAAGACCAAGAGCCCCTGCACAAAGTGCATTGTGGGAATAAGAGTTGGGGCAGCAGGAAAGGAGCCGGCCCCTCAGTACCAGGGCACGGGCAGGAGAAGATGGGAGTGAATCCTGCTATCTCTGGGGTCTAGAAGCTTTTCACCCCAGCTTTGTGGGAGGCCAAGTAGGAAGGGGCCTCTGGAGGCTCATAGCCCCCTGGCCTGCTGTGTCTGTGTAAAGGGGGAAGAGGACACACACTTGTCACTGGGGAACAGGGCGCATGGATCCCACTCGTTCCTGCAGAAAATGAAACAGGCTGAGCATTTTGCAGAGAACAGGCCAGAGCCCTTCTCCTGTCCCTGGAGAGATGGAAATGGGGCCGTTCCTTGTGGGGAAAGAAGTGGGTGTGTCAGGAGTGGGGTTTCAGTTCCAACCTCTTCACAGACCAGAACCCCACATTAGGGGCAAGAAAGAGCCTTGAGTCAGGCAGTGGAGAACACTTGGCTCCTGTTATGTTGTGATGGGATAGTAGGAAACTTTTCACACACAGCCTGGCTAGCTCAGTTGGAAGAGTGTGAAATGCTTAATCTCAGGGTTATGGTTTCAAGCCACATTCTGGGCAGTGCCCTTCCTTAACTCACATTCTCAGCCTGTGAGCAATTGGCTCTCAGTTTTCACCAGGGTTTTAGAAAGAAAAAGTCTAGTCCTGGGGTCCAGCTTTAGTAGAACCAAAGAGAGAACCAACTGCAATTTCCATCTTCTGAGGAGAAGGGAAGAGGATTTTCTTCTCCTCAGTTCTAGCCACATCAGCCCAGAGGAGAGAAAAAGTAACCCTCCACCCGCTGATTGTCCCCTGTCAGCTTCTGTAGCTTCACCTCCTTCCACAGCAGCTCCAGCTTTGAGCTACAAATCTCAAGGGGCTGGTGAGGAAATGAGGAGCTGGCAGCTCGGGTTAGTCGCTTCCATGAGAAAAAGAGGTGGAGTGTTCACAAGGTGCATCCCCTCCCCTGCAGAGCAGGGTGTTAGAAAGAGCCAGGAACAGAACAGTCAGACAAGTACCATCCCTTGAAGTGTGTTTCTGTGGTGTAGTGTTTATCCTGTTTGCCTAACACACAAATGGTCCCTGGTTCAAAGCCTGGCAGAAACACAGGGTCTTCTCTTATTGCGGTGCCCAGGTAACTGCAGCTGCTGCTGACCAGCCTGTTGATGAGCCCAAATCTCATGTGACAGAGGGGGGGGGGGGGTAACGTCAGCTGATAATGCCCCTGGGTGCCAACCTGGTGAAGCCAGATAAATTAGGCCAGGCAGCTGCTTGTGCCCTGGCCTCCTCTGCCCTGGGAGGCTGGTGCTTTGGGCTGGCTCTGCCTGCTGCCTCCCTTGTGTGACTTGCCCAGTGTAACAGGCCAAATGTCGGAAAAGCCTCTTCTAAAAAAAATAAGCAGAAGAAAAAGCTGCACAAATTGGGCTTTGAAATTTGCGTAGCTATTCCCAGAAGAGCAGTGTAGGGCAGACATAGCCTGAGCGTTGCTCAGCACTGGTAGGAAACAGGGAGGGACAAAATGATCTAATGGCACCTGAAGCATTTCAGAACAACTCCCAGCCCCAAACGCAAGAACCAGCCCTTCCCTCCACCCTCACTGGGGCCTGCTGGGAACTGTCTGAACTCAACCCCACCCCATTTTCACCCTAAGGATTGCCTGTTCTGTAAAAGCTGCGCCCTGGAAATGAGAAAGCAGCTAAAGTGACACTCGTGGGACTTGAACCCACAAACTTTGAATGTCTAGCTGGGCTCACATGAATCACTGCAGCTTAAAATAGTAATAGAAAAGTAGCCATGTTAGTCTAGGGTAGCTGAAACAAAATACAGAAAAATACCAGTTTCTTGCCATTTCAACCAGAAAGGACATTATCTCAATGACTTAATTACCTGCATCTTGCTTCAAAAGCCTTTTAAAACTGCACTTTAAAGGGAATCCTCTGAAATGTTATTCATGCTAAAATTCGACACTTTACGGCGGGGTCCTAACAAAGACTCTAGTTATCTTATCCTTTACAAACATAGCTTCCTCAATTATCACCTCTAATATCATTAGCTCCCCGTTCTGTTCTGAAATTTGATTTGTCCTTTTCATATGTGTTCATTTTTTTTAATTGTATCCGTTGATATATATGGTTGTGACAATTTTCCTCCACTATTTGATCTGAGGAAGTGGGTCTGGCCCACGAAAGCTCATCATCTAATAAACCATCTTGTTAGTCTTTAAAGTGCTACATAGTCCTGTATTTTGTTGCAGCTTAAAAGTCCAACATGCTTTCCATTGCACCAGAGAGCCTGATATTTCCACACTCTGCTTTGCACCATGGCAATTGCTGGTGGCAAAGAAAGGGGAGCCATGTCTGTCTCTTTTGGGAGAGCAGGTAGGAAAAGGGAGGAGGCCACTGAGCCCCTGACAGTGAAAATAAGGGATAAGAGCTGAGCCACAGTTGGAGAATGTGGGCATCGATCCCACTGCCTCTTGCATGCTAAGCAAGCGCTCTACCACTTGAGCTAATTCCCCTGTCTGCAAAAGCTGTTCCTGCCCCACCCACCTTGTTCCAGAACCCACAACAGCTCTGGGGCTGCCCAAGGCTCCTTTCTGAAAGGGCCACTTGTGAGACTGACACCCGTGGGCCGGCTAGCTCGGAGGTTTAGAACGTGGTGCTCATATCACACAGACACGTCTTAAGAGCAAACCCCTTGTTTCAAACCATAACGGGCTCGCTATTCCGACATCCCTGCAAACCTCATGGCACGAGGAGTGAGGGGCGTTTTGGAATTGTGATTTATTTGGAACTAAGTGCTGTGTAGGCAGCGCCAAATTACAAAATAAGCTATTTCAAAACTGACTCAAAATAAGCTACTGAATTGCATTGCTTATTCTGAGCTATGGGACACACCCCTAGTGAGTTAGAGCCCAGCTCTGCCCCCAGATCCCTGCTTCACCCACCCACTGCTGCCTTGCAGGCTCATGTCCTGCCCCTGGCCAGCCCCTTGGCATGTGTGAGCTGCTCTCCCTGCCCCCTCACTCAGGGCTGGTTCTGGGGCTCAAGCAGGGAACATCAGAGGCTGCTCAGGGGGCCACATTGCTAGGCCAGGGGCCCTCCTGTGGGGCTGTGAGTGTTGCTGTCCCTGCTGTACAGACAGGGCCATAGAGTCAGGGAGAGATTCACTTATCAGGCCAAGGGCACTCAGTGAGTTAGAGCCCAGCTCTGCACCCAGCTCCCTGCCCCACCCACCGACGTGCTGACTCCCTCTCTGCCATGGGGCTGTTTGAATTGGCCTCTTCTCTCTGGAACCAGGTTTAAACCACAGCTGAGACTCTGGGCAGGGGGCTGGGTATGGGGGGGTCTGAGTGTGGGAGGGGGAGCATGTGTTCCTCTGGCTCAGCTTTTCCCTTTTTTCTACCCCGGGGAATTGCCCTGCTGCAAAGCAGAGGGAGAAGATGAGGATCTATCTTTACTTTGGGGCCCTGTGGCACAACGGTAAGCATGTTAGCCATCTAAACAGTAGTGCTCGGAATGAGCCAGCCCAGTAATTCAAAGGTTTTGGGTTCAAATCCCACCACTGTCACTATTATCTGATTTCCAGAGCAGCTTTTACAGAAGAGGCTGGACCTGCCCCTGTTGCATGATGGGAGTGGCAGGGAGCTTGTGACAGGACCTTTCTGGGTACAAGAGACGTGCCTGTAACTCTAGCGTCTGGCTCTGACACTCCAACAGTGGGGCTGTCCAGCCTGATTCAGACCAGGCCGGTTGGAACCTCTTGTGCTCATCGAAGGGGATTCTGCACTTGCTGCCTTGGGAGCCTGGGTCACATTGCAGAGCTCCCCCAGGGCAGTCCCATGGCGTCACCAGGCCGGCCTCCCGCACTCTCGGCAATGTAGCTGTGTTCTATCCTTCCCCTTCAGTAACAACCGGACATTCCCCACCCAGCCACTGTGGGACCCCTAAGAGCAGTGTGAGCACCAGTGTAGCTCCCTGAGGAGACACTCCCCTGGTTTCGGGAGGGAGATGAGACGTCAAGGCCCATGACTCGGAGCCAGCTACAGATACCCATGGAAAGCTGATTTCAGAGGGGTGTGATCAGCCCTTCCTGTGTATCTGGCTTCTTCACAGGGGCTTAATCAGGAGCTATAAGTTGAAGAAGGGCCATTCAGAAGGGTGAATGTCTGGTTCAGGGGGAGAGGAGTGGCCTAATGGAGAAGGCACTGCCCTTCTAAGCCAGGAATTGTGGGTTCAAGGTCCCCCTGAGGTGATTGTTTCCTTTCAGTCATAAAAAACTTACCTTTCTCTGCTCTTTGACAGAGTTGGCAAGGCTGCTCCACACTGGCCACACTGGCTGTCTCCCTTTCTAAGGAAGCTGTTCAGATCCCTCACTTGCCAATGCTGGTGTTAGGTGCAGATCTGAGTGCTAAAAGCCCAGGTATCCAAAGTCAGAATGAAGGGGTGTGTTGTGCTCTAGAAGGCCCAGGAGTGACAGCCAGAGGGAGGTGGCTGTGACTGAACAGAGTCTATCTGGACACAAAGCGGAGCCTGAGGATGAGAAGGCCCATGAGAGGCAGAGACTCCAGATCAGGGGGGGCTAGTTATTTGCTCTGGCAAACTGACAGAAAATCCCCAGGCCCTGAGCATGGCACGGGCGAGGCCCATGGGGCAGTTTGCTTGGGGGGTTTTGAGGGGTGGAGAAGCTGTGAAGCTCTGTGAGTGGATAAGGTCCCTGGCTGAGCTGCGCCACCTGCCGTGTGTGTGACTCAAACTGTCCCTCGTCCCCTTTTATGTATCTATTGCGCTTCCAGCTTCTTTCCTCAGGCACGTTCATCCGGCAAAGACCCCCCCACACACACCCAGCAGAAACGTTTTCCTGCAGCCACCAGCCCCAGCCCCTCTCTCCAGGGAACTGCAGCCCCTCGGACCAGGCAGCTGCTCCCAGCATTCAGGAGGCACCAGGCCGAGAAGAAACCGTCTGACACAGTGCTGCCAGGGAGGGGCCTCACTGCTAGTCACTGTTCCCGTTCCAGGAGCCGAGAGAGTTTTGCCCTGGGCACCGATATTGAGGGCGTGTGCCCCTGTGTGTGTGTGAGCCCCCATGGCACCCATTGGCTCCTGCTGGGGGAGACCCCTGATACTATAGCTCCTTCTAGAGATGGGTGAATGGACCCCAAGTCCTATAGCTTCTGCCAGGAGAGACCTGACCCCTTATCTCCTGATGTGGTTTCAGTTTTACCCTGATGGATGCTGCAGACATGAGGGATGCCAGCGCACTGGCCCAGCCCGGGCCGGCAGTGACGGTCTAAATTCCCCGGCTTCTCCCCCTCACAGAGCTGCCGCCTCTCCGGGAGGTGGATGAACTGCAGGTGCGGGACAGCTCCCTGCCAGCAGGGACAGCAGCCAAGGCACCAAATATCTCTGGGTCTGTAGCCAGTGTTGGGAACTGGGCAGGGAACACACGTCTCAGGTAGGACGGACCCTCACTGAGCCCAGACTGTGACTGGTCCTAGCCAGGAATGTGCCCGGTGCTGGTTTGTGACACTCTAAGACCGTGTCTACACTGGGCGTAAGAGCGATGCTGCCGCGGTCGATGTTCTGGGCTCTAGGGAAGACCGGCTGATTGGAACTGAGCTGTGCAGAGTCTTGCAAAGGGAACTACAACTTCTCTGGATATTTGCTGAGTTTTATATGAGGGCTTATCAGAAGGGACGTCGTGGGCTCTGGAACAAGGTAGGTGAAGAGGAAAATTGTTCAGAGGTGGGGGAATTAGCTCAAGTGGTAGAGCACTTGATTCGCATGCGAGAGGCAGTGGGATCAATACCCGTGTTCTCCACTGGTAGAGATTTGCTTGTTCCTTTATTTTACAGGCAGAGACAACAAGGGAGCTAAGCACTTCTAGGGGCCTCTCCGCAAAAGGCAGGGGGTGGTTTCTGCAGTGCAGTGAGTGTCATGTTTGCTGGGCATAGAAAAGGTCCCTGGCAAAAAGCCAGACAGGAAAAATCCAGCCTGTAACACCCAGAGGAGGGGATTCACTTGCCTGGGGAGGGCAGGAACACACCAGCACTTGGCTGCCAGCCGTTTGCACATCTGGACACGGAAGCATCCTGAGCCTTGGTTCTACCAGGCACTTTCTTTTCAGCTCACAGCAAACTGCCTCCCAGCTGTGGGTGAGGGTGAGTGAAACCAGCTGCACTTTGGATGATTTTGTTAATTGTTTAAAAAGCCTCAGGCACCTCTTCTGCCTGGGGAGGTGTCTGGAATAGACGCCTAGTGTGACATCACCCTGGGGTTTTACCCCTTTAACCTCACCCAGAGACTCCTGACAAGTCTCCTGTGTCCATGTTTTATATCTAAGGAAACTCCTCCTCCCTTTTTCCTGCCAATCCTTCCTGAGCAAGCTCTACCCTTCTGTGCCAATACTCCAATAAAGTGCATTATCCCACCACGTCCCTGTGATACCAACTTCTTCCTGCTTATTACCCATAGTCCTGTGTGTCTGTACCAGCATCTAAGACACAGATTGGATTTTGCTTCCCAGTGGTCCCTTGTCCCTCCTTTATCTCTGCAGTTACAGCCCCTGCTCTCTCCCATTTCTGACCCATCCCCCAGGTGTCCATGTTGTTCACTTACCTGTGGGCTTTGGGCACCTGCCCCCATCAAACCTAGTTTAAAGCCTCCTCACTAGGTTAGCCAGTCTGCACCCAAATACTCTTCCCTTCCTCCACAGGTGAACCCCGTCCCTGCTGAGCAGCCCTTCCTGCAACAGCATCCCATGGGCAAGGAAGCCAAAGTCCCCTGCCCACTGAGCTGTAGCTTTCTGTGCCCAGGGGGCCAGACACCGCCTGGGCTCGATGGCTGGAGGGAAGTGGGGAACGGCTGCACTTTGGGAGACAAAAGTGTTGCCTGGAAACATAAAGAGCCATTTTAAAGATACATTGGAGGAGGGCTAAAGTTGGCTAAAGCACTTTGTTCATAAACAGGAGATTGTGGGTTCTACTCCCAGTGGTGCCGTGTTGTAACCTTTGCTCACATTTACTTATGCCCTTCTGGGACACAGAAGAAGCCTCCCCAGGCCACCCATGGAACTGCTGGTTCAGGAAAAGGCTGATTTGAGAGGGGTATTGGAAAGAAGGAAACCACAATCCTGGAGCTGGTCCCAGCAATTGCAGTCAGAGCCCTGCCTTGCCACTGCCAGTCACAGCAGCCTCTGCACCCGCTCCAGGCTTCTGGTTTCCTTCTTCCCAATGCTCTTCCCCAATCAGCCTTTTCCTGAACCAGCAGCTCCATGGGTGGCCAGGGGAGGCCTCTTCTGTGTCCCAGAAGGACCTCGGAAAATATGAGCAAAGGCTGCAACAAGGCACCACTGGAAGTTGAAGCCAGGATCTCCTGTTTACTAGGCAGAGGCTTTAGCCAGCTAAGCCATGGCACTCTCCTCACCTTATGTTGGGACTGCAGGGTTGTGGGAGGGAGAAAAGGAGCAAACTTTGATTATCTGGCTTGTAAACCCTTTGGTCTCAGTTTTTAGGTTGGAGTCCCCAGGTGGGGGCCCGGCCTCCTTCAGTTTGGTCCCTTCCTGAGAGCACAAAATTGACAACAGAGAATTCATTTGCCCTGCAGCAATCTCTGTTGGCCAAAGGGTTAGCAACCGAATATTTGCCCAAGTTTAAGTACAGACTCAGAAGACCCTACGAAGTGTGTTTCTCTGATTATCACATTTGCCTAGGATGCAAAAGGTCCCTGGTTCAAAGCCAGGCAAAAATGGTGCGTCTTCTCTTATTGCAGTTCCCCTTGGTGCCCACAAGGCAGTGCCAGGGCCTGTCCCCTGGTGCAGGGATGGGTGGCCTGTGTGCTGGCTTTGAGGAGCATGTGGGAGAGCTAAACAGATTAGGCTGAGATGGGAGGAGGCAGGGCTGGGGCTGAGACTTCTCAGCAGACCCTTACTTGGGACCAGGTTGTTGCAGCCACTGAGTCCAGGGCCCACCCTGTAAGTGATACTACTGCAGATGTGCACATGACATCCCGCCTCATGCCCAGACCCCAGCCACCCCATTCCCCTCACTTTCTTCCCACCCAGTACCCTCAACTTGCTTTGACACCCTCCCTTGTTCCTGCTCCCTCTATCCTGGCCAGACACCCCACCCTGCTCCTGCATCCACGTTCCTTCTGCACCTTCTCTCCTGGCCACACACGGTTCCTTGGTGCTTCTCAAGCCAGGCCCTGCAAGGAGCCACCAGGACAGGAACCAGCCCTTGGAGCTTGGCTTGCACTGGATCTGGTAGTTTGCCACCACATCTCACCTGGGAAGAGGTGACTTGTTCTCCTTCCTTCTGACCTTACGTCTCCGTTCCCTTCAAAGGTCTCCGCTGCCTCGGGACCCACCTCCTCAGGGCGCTGCCTCTCTGCCACTGGGCTGGGAGTGGGAGACTGCACAGTCTCTGCACTTGGGCTGAGAAGTCTCACTGGGACTCGTCTGTTGATGGGTTAGTCAGCCCGATGGCCAGCCGGATCCATTCCGTAGTGCTGCCCGAGAGGGAGCTTTACAAGTGCCCAGTGTCCATTGGTATTTTCTGGGTCTGTGTAGGGGATTGGGCTTGGCCATCTTCTCCATGGGAAATGCCTCTTCTTTGGAAAGCAGCTCCCAGGAGTTCATGGAACTTCTTCTTCTCAGCTTGGGAAAGGGACGACTCAGGGGCGATGGGACAGAGTTTGTGTAATGATGACAGGGGGCAGAAAGCAATAAGAATGTTTTTCTCCTACTGAAGATCCCGGGTGACAGAATGAAACTGGTAAGTAACCAAATTAAAAGTGAATCAAAAGGGAGCATTTTTGTGCCCAGTGGAACTCCTTGCCAGAGGATGTTGTGAAGGTGAAATCTACAAGAAGGTCCAAAACAGAACTGGATAATTTAATGCAGGAAAGGTCAATCAATGGCATTTAACAGGATGGACAGGGCAGGTGTCCCTAGCTGGTGTATTCTAGAAGCTGGGAATGGGCGACAGGAGGGGTCACTTAACAATTGTCTGTTCTGAGGATTCCCACTGGGCAATGAAATTGGCTGCTGTTGTGAGACAGGATCCTGGGCTAGTTGGACAACTGGCATGGCCCCGTCTGGCTGTTCTGATGTTCTGTTTGGTTTCTGTTCTTGTCCCCTCTGGGCAATGGAAAATGGACCCATGTCCTGAAGGGGACAGAAAGTGGCCTGTGAAAGGCTAGTGTAGGTAAGGAAAGATGGCTATTCATGTGTCCCTGATGGTCTAGTGGTTAGGATTCAGCACTTTCACTGCTGTGGGCTGGGTTCGATTCCCAGTCAGGGAAACTAGTCTCAGCTTCCATGACAACTCCCCATTCATTCATCTTACCTCATTGTTCCAGCAGCTGTGACCCAAGAGGGTAACTCAGGGCACTTTCCCAATGTCACCTACCACAGTATTCACACAGCAAACTGTAGTGCAGAGGAGTTCTGGCTGTTCTGGTCTTAGGCTGCCTTGGAGGTGAGTTCTGCTTCAAGGTCTTTCCTCTTCTCTTCTCCCCTTTTCCTTCTTCTAGCTGGTCTCCTTCTTGGACCCCAGTTTATATAGAGAAACTCAATACTGCTTAGTTGTTCCTTAACCAATTATTTTAGTATAATTTCACTAACCAATCAGAACATACTGTAACAGGATGACCTAACCAATCAGACCCCACCGCCTTAGCTGATTTACACCTAGCAAAATCAATTATCCAGCAGACAGAAACAGATCCAAGCCAGACTATCACACAGACAAACAACACTACTCGAGGGGATGGCAAAATGGAATCTAGGAGGCCAGACTCCTTCGTGCTTCACCAGGACCATGCACGGGATGGGCAGCGCACCAGGATCTGCATGCGCCCGGATCAGTCCCAAACCCCGCCGGCCGATTCTCTTCCCCCTGCTTCCCCCCTGGACATCCCCGCTCACCCCCACCCTCTATCGGCCTGGCGGTTCTCCCCCACTTCTCCTCCTGATCTACCCCCGCCAGCCCTGCTGCCCACACCAGCCCTGCTTCCTCCCATCAGTTCTCCCCCCCATCTTTCCCGGCCAGCCCCACTGCTCCCCCCTTCCCCCAGCCAGCCCTGCTTCCACCAGCAGAACCAGAGTAATCCAATAAACCCTGCACCACCACATCATATACTGAAAAGGGGCTCGTTTATTTTCAGAAAGCCGACACCATCTTTGGAATTTTGTATCCATATTCTCATTCCGGATGGTGAATGCACCAGGCTCTCTCCATTCCGACACATGGCAGTGCCTTAAACCTCACTGGCACTGGCAGCAGTGGGGATATTTAAAAGGCTTTTACATTTGTATTCAGGATCTGTGCACATCCTTATGCGTACCCCTCCCTGCTGGCTGATGCTCTCCCTCCCAGCAGGACAGGCCACCACTTCTCTCTTGGCACCACCACCCCCCCTTCTCTCCCAATATCCCCCATAGTTTAGACCTACTGAACAGCTACAGGCCTTCCAATGGGGTTATAGAAAAACAACATTATCACATGGGACCTTCCCAGGGCAGCAACATCAGGATCCATGAGCACAGGCAAAGGAAGGTAAATGCAACTGTGAAGGGACTCGAACCCTCAATCTTCTGATCCGAAGTCAGACGCCTTATCCATTAGGCCACACAGTCTTGACTTGCAGACAATTGGATTTCCTGCAATGTGTAGGTAGAGAAAAGTCTCCCTAGTCCAGTGATCCCCAACGTTTTGGGGATGCTGGGTGCCTGGGGGCAGGGCCGCTCACGCACCGCGCCTCCAAGGGCGGGGCCGCTCATGGGCCACGTGCCTGGGGGCGGGGCCAAGCATGTGCCACGCGCCCGGGGCCAGCACCGGATTGTGCCGCGACCCCGGAGCCAGGGCCGGCAGCAGCATGTGCTGTGACCCCGGGCAGGGGCCGCCCATGCTCCTGGGGCTGGCACCTGCCGCATTCCCCGGGCCAGCCCAGATTGCTCTGCAGGCACAAATAAATGGCCCAGCTGGCACCATGGCGCCTGTGGGCACTGCATTGGGGATCACTGCCCTAGTCCATCAGGTTTTATTATTTTCCTTGTTTGGCGTTTTAGAAATCACGTCTGAGCTGGTGAATTATTCTTATTTTGTGTAACTAAGAATTGCAGCCCAGGGATTTTTCCTGAGTCTATGTCACTTCATGGCTCTCTACCACCTAGGCTATCTCCATACTGCATCTCTCCTCCGCAAAACCTCATGCAAATGTAGCACAGATTAGCATATTGCCATGCTCATTTGCATAATTAATTGGGGTCCGTTTTTGCACAAGAGGCTTTTGCACAAAAAGGAGCTGTGTAGATTGGGGATCTCTCTTCCTACTGCTTCCCCTGGCTCTAGCCTGGCCCTGGGCCTCTTTCCTGCCAGCCCCATGGGGCCAGGGAAATGCAGGGGGCCATTCCAGAGTCTGGTTGGGGGCGGCGACCTGTCCATGCCGTGATGGGGGAGGGGAGAGTGTCACACGGCTTCTACTAGAGCTGGTACTTAAATAAAAACAAATAATAAACAAGCAGCTGGGATGGGGCAGCTGGAGGGGCCGGGAGAGCAGAGGCAGCCTGAGAGCTGAGAGCCCCAGGTGCCCACCAAAATCATCAGCTGTTTGTCCCATGCTGCAAGGGGCAGTGCTCAGGGCTCTGAACTTTGCAACCTGAGTTCAACTGTCAGTGGGATTTTCCTGGGCTGGTTGTTGCAAAACCCTCCTGCTTTAGATTTCTTGTCCTCAGGCTGGTGAGAAGAGATTTTTGTGCCTTCTGCTGGGTGTCTAATGCCCACTGGGGCTCGGCCTCTCATCTGGCTGGCTCACAAGAGCTGGAGCCATGAAACCCACCAGCCTGGCTAGAGATGCAGGGGGCTGAGTTTGTGTTTCTTGCTGCTTCCCCTGATGCCCTCAGGTCCGGTCCCAGCAGCTTCCAGACTCTGCCTATTGCCCCCTGGCCTCTGCTCACCCATCCATTGGGTGTGGAGCTATTGCCTTGGGCGTAGGAACAGTCTGGGAGAGGGAACAGCACAAGTGAGAGGCAGGACCAAGATGCACTCGACCGGTTTGGTTCTTTTGGGTCTGCCCCTTCTGCACCCCTAGAGACAGTGAAACAAAAAAAGACCCATGAGAAGAACCCAGCTAGTTTTCTTTTGCTGTGACATGAATGGATCTAGCTCTGGGGTCCTTCTGCATGGGAAGCTCCCCTGTACTCCTGGGTTCTTCTGTGATGTCACTCGCTTGGGGGAGCACAGGCCCTGACACTTGTAGATGGGCCAACATGGACAAACCAGCAGGACTCAGGCCCCCTTCGATAGCTCAGCTGGTAGAGTGGTGGACTGTCCTGCGTGCTTGGTAAGTGACCCTTAGGCTGCACTGCAAGTGACAAAAAGGTTGTGGGTATGAGCTGCTAATTGCATTTATTGGGCTGCACAGGCCTTGAGACTCCTCCAAAGGTAATGGGGAATGGCTGCACTTTGGAATTCGAATGTGTTGTCTGGGACCATAAATTAGAACAGTTTTGGAGACACTTTTTTTTTCAGAAGAGGCTTTTCTGACATTTGGCCCATCTACACGGCCCCAAATGTGGGGAAAACCTCCTCTTTCAGAAGAGTCCTTATTCCTACTAAAATGAGGAATACAGGGCTTCCGAAAGAACACGCCCACTTTTTTGGAAACTGATCTCAAAAAGTTGACCTGTTCCATGGACGGGGCAGAGTTTTTCCCAGATACAAAAGTTATCCTGGAAAAGCTCTATATTGGGGGTGCAACCAAAAGGGGCACCATG